>NC_057713.1:10654873-10658582 GCF_004010195.1 Chiloscyllium plagiosum
ATGTGCTCCGGACTGGACTGTACAGTGTTAATACATTGATGTGCTCCAGGGTGGACTGTACAATGTTAATTCATTGATGTGCTCCAGGATTGACTATACAATATTAATACATGGATGTGCTCCGGACTGGACTATACAGTGTTAATACATTGATGTGCTCCAGGGTGGACTATACAATGTTAATACATTGATGTGCTCCAGGATGGACTATACAATGTTAATACATTGATGTGCTGCAGGGTGGACTATACAATGTTAGTACATTGATGTGCTCCAGGATGGACTATACAATATTAATACACTGATGTGCTCCGGACTGGACTGTACAGTGTTAATACATTGATGTGCTCCAGGCTGGACTATACAATGTTAATACATTGATTTGCTCCAGGCTGGACTATACAATACTAATATATTCATGTGCTCCGGACTGGACTGTACAGTGTTAATACATTGATGTGCACCAGGCTGGACTACACAATGTTAATACATTGATGTGCTCCAGGGTGGACTATACAATGTTAATACATTGATGTGCTCCAGGATGGACTATACGATGTTAATACATTGATGTGCTCCAGGGTGGACTATACAATGTTAATACATTGATGTGCTCCAGGATGGACTATACAATATTAATACACTGATGTGCTCCGGACTGGACTGTATCCAGGCTGGACTATACAATGTTAATACATTGATTTGCTCCAGGCTGGACTATACAATACTAATACATTCATGTGCTCCGGACTGGACTGTACAGTGTTAATACATTGATGTGCTCCAGGCTGGACTATACAATGTTAATACATTGATATGCTCTGGATTAGACTACAAAATGTTAATACATTGATGTGCTCCAGGCTGGACTACACAATGTTAATACATTGTGCTCCAGGCTGGACTATACAATGTTAATACAGTGAGGTGCTGCAGGCTGGACTATACAATGTTAATACAGTGATGTGCTCTAGGCTGGACTACACAATGTTAATACATTGATGCGCTCCAGGCTGGACTATACAATGTTAATACATTGATGTGCACCAGGCTGGACTATACAGTGTTAATACATTGATGTGCTCCAGCCTGGACTACACATTGTTAATACATTGATGTGCTCCAGGCTGGACTATACAATGTTAATACATTGATGTGCTCCAGGCTGGACTATACAATGTTATACATGGATGTGCTCCAGGATGGACTGTACAATGTTAATGCATTGATGTGCTCCAGGATGGACTATACAATGTTAATACAGTGATGTGCTCCAGGATGGACTATACAATGTTAATACAGTGATGGGCTCCAGGCTGGACTATACAATGTTAATACATTGATGTGCTCCAGGCTGGTCTACACAATGTTAATACATTGATGTTCCCCAGGCTGAATATACAATGATAATACAGTGATGTGACCAGGCTGAACTATACAATGTTAATACATTGATGTGCTCCAGGCTGGGCTATACAATGTTAACACATTGATGTGCTCCAGGCTGGACTATACAATGTTAATACATTGATTTGCTCCAGGCTCGACTATACAATGTTAATACATTGATGTGCTCCAGGATGGACTATACAATGTTAATACATTGATGTTCCGGCGGCTGAATATACAATGATAATACAGTGATGTGTTCCAGGCTGAACCATACAATGTTAATACATTGATGTGCTCCAGGATGGACTATACAATGGTAATACATTGATGTGCTCCAGGATGGACTATACAATGTTAATACAGTGATGTGCTCCAGTCTGGACTATACAATGTTAATACATTGATGTGCTCCAGGCTGGACCATACAATGTTAATACATTGATGTTCCCCAGGCTGAACATACAATGATAATACAGTGATGTGATCCAGGCTGAACTATACAATGTTAATACATTGATGTGCTCCAGGCTGGACTACACAATGTTAATACATTGATGTTCCCAGGCCGAATATACAATGATAATACAGTGATGTGATCCAGGCCGAACTATACAATGTTAATACATTGATGTGCTCCAGGATGGACTATACAATTTTAATACATTGATGTGCTCCAGGATGAACTATACAATGTTAATGCAGTGATGTGCTCCAGGCTGGACAACACAATGTTAATACATTGATGTTCCCCAGGCTGAATATACAATGATAATACAGTGATGTGTTCCAGGCTAAACTATACAATGTTAATACATTGATGTGATCCAGGAATGACTATACAATGTTAATACAGTGATGTGCTCCAGGCTGGACTATACAATAATAATACATTGATGTGGTCCATACTGAACTATACAATTTTCATACATTGATGTACTCCAGGATGGACTATACAATGTTAATTCATTGATATCCCCCAGGCTGGACTATACAATGTTAATATATTGATGTTCTCCAGGCTCGACTTTACAATGTTAATACAGTGATGTACTCCAGGCTGGGCTATACAATGTTAATACATTGATGTGCCCCTGGCTGGACTATACAATGTTAATACATTGATGGGCTCCAGGCTGGACTATACAGTGTTAATATATCGATGTGCTCCAGGATGGACTATACAATGTTAATACATTGATGTGCTCTGGGCTGGACTATACAACATTAATACATTGATTTGCTCCAGGCTGGACTATACAATGTTAATACATTGATGTGCTCCAGGCTGAACTATACAATGTTAATTCATTGATTTGCTCCGGACTGGACTATACAATGTTATACATTGATGTGCTCCAGGATGGACTGTACAATGTTAGTACATTGATGTGCTCTGGGCTGGACTATACAACATTAATACATTGATTTGCTCCAGGCTGGACTATACAATGTTAATACATTGATGCGCTCCAGGATGGACTATACAGTGTTAATACAGTGATTTGTTCCAGGCTGGACTATACAATGTTAATACATTGATGTGCTCTGGACTGGACTACTAAATGTTAATACATTGATGTGCTCCAGGCTAGACTATACAATGTTAATACATTGATTTGCTCCAGGCTGGACTATACAATGTTATACATTTATGTGCTCCAGGATGGACTGTACAACATTACTACAGTGATGTGCTCTGGGCTGGACTATACAACATTAATACATTGATTTGCTCCAGGCTGGACTATACAGTGTTAATACATTTATGTGCTCCAGGCTGAACTGATGTTCTCCAGGCTGAACTATACAATGTTAATACAGTGATGTGCTCCAGGCTGGACTATACAATGTTAATACATTGATGTGCTCTGGGCTGGACTATACAATGTTAACATGGTTTGATGTGCTCCAGGGTGAATTATACAATGCTAATTTATTGATGTGCTCCAGGGTGAACTATTCAATGTTAATACAGTGATGTGCTTCAGCCTATCTACTATATACTATTCATACGGTGAGGTGCTCTGGTTTATTTTCTCCAGTATGAACACATTAGTGTGCTCCATGCTTGGTCAATCATTCCTCTGCCATCACTCCAATAACGGGGGTTCCACAGCTTTCCTGAAATGATCCTGACTTGAGGACATTTAGGGTACTGTAATTTTCAGTACCCCACCACCAAGGATATATTTCCCTCCCCTCCCCTCCCCTATCAGCATCCCGGAAAGACCACTCCCTCCGCGAATCCCTCATCAGATCCACACCCCCCACCAACAAACCTCCACTCCCGGCACCTTCCCCTGCAATCGCAAGAAAT
>NC_057713.1:10658943-10668642 GCF_004010195.1 Chiloscyllium plagiosum
CATCTTAACCTCCTTCCACCTATCGCATTCCCAACACCCCTCCCCCAAGTTTCTCCTCCCTACCTTTTATCTTAGCCTGCTTGGCACACCCTCCTCATTCCTGAAGAAGGGCTTATGCCCGAAACGTGGATTCTCCTGTTCCTTTGATGCTGCGCTTTTCCAGCAACACATTTTTAAGCCCCTATATTAGGTGACCAGCCACACAATTGGCTGCCATCTCAGAGTCAGGCGCGTTATACAGCAATGCCACAGAGGACAAATGAAAAGCAAATATTTTTTGTGCACTGTCTGTCTGTCATCTGTTCTGCATTCGTGATGTGCCAGGTTCTGTGGCCATCACCTGTGGCTGTTGCAGCCTACCCTAAGCAGCTCCTTCGAGAGTTATCTCCTTCTTACACTCCAGTGTCACCCAGCTGTTTTCTCTTCCCTCCGCTATCTCCTTCTCCTCCTCCCTACTAGAGGAGATAACTGCAAGTGAATACACTGTGCCCCAATTGAATTTACAAACAATTCTGCTGGATTGCAACATCCTCCAGTCTGCAGAGTCTTTCATAAGGTATACCCCGATAACATTCAAAGGTTCAAGTACATCTAAAACTTGCCAGTGAGATGCCTCCTTTGTTGACGTTAGGTAAGGTTTGACCTCCAGCCTATACGTCTGCTCTTTCCTCTGACAATGATCAAAGACCAGCTTTCTATATGGTGTGTTCATGTGCACGGAACACACTATGGCTTCAGAGAAGTAATATTGCAGTAATTTGGATTACTATCAAGGTCAAAAGAGTTCAAAACAGTGGATGGGCTGCCAATTTCACTTTATTTGGGTCCAACTGCTTTGACAATTTAAAAGATTTCCGTTCACAGGTGAGGGCATCACATTACATTACAGTGTGGAAACAGGCCCTTCGGCCCAACAAGTCCACACCGCCCCGCCGAAGCGCAACCCACCCATACCCCTACATTTACCCCTTACCTAACACTACGGGCAATTTAGCATGGCCAATTCACCTGACCTGCACATCTTTGGATTGTGGGAGGAAACCGGAGCACCCGGTGGAAACCCACGCAGACACGGGGAGAACGTGCAAACTCCACACAGTCAGTCGCCTGAGGCGGGAACTGAACCCGTGTCTCCGGCGCTGTGAGGCAGCAGTGCTAACCACTGTGCCACCGTGCCGCCCACATTTATTGGCTAAGCCAACATTTATTGTCCATCCTTACTTGCCCAGAGGGCAATTAGAAATCACACAGATTGCTGTGGGTCTGGACCAAGTAAGAGCGGCAGATTTCTTTCCCAAATGGACATTATTGAACCAGATGGGTTTTCATGTCAGTCAACAGTAGTTGCCATTTGGCCAACACTTTATCCCATCAGTGGGTTGGCACAGTGGCTCAGTGGTTAGCACTGCTGCCTCACAGCGCCGGGATCTGGGTACTATTCCAGCTTCGGGATACTGTCTGTGTGGAGTTTGCACATTCTCCCTGTGTCTGTATGGCTTTCCTCCGGGTGCTCCAGTTTCCTCCCACAATCCAAAGATGTGCAGGTTATGTGGATTGGCCATGCTAAATTGCCCATAGTGTTCAGGGATGTGTGGGTTGGATGCATTAGTCAGGGGTAAATGTAGAGTAATAGGGTAGGGGAATGGTTTTGGATTAGTGGTGCTGGAAGAGCACAGCAGTTCAGGCAGCATCCGAGGAGCAGCAAAATCGACGTTTCGGGCAAAAGCCCTTCATCAGGAATAAAGGGGAATGGGTCTGGTTGGGTTACTCTTTGGAGGGTTGATGTGGACTTGTTGGGCTGAAGAGCCTGTGTCCACCCTGTAGGGATTCTATCACTGAATTCAAATTTCACCATCTGCCATGGTGTACAGAAACTTTAAATAGTTCCAGTGGTGAACTGATGGGGAACAAGACATGGGAAACCTGGTAAAGAGGAGCAGGTTTGTATGGTTAGAGAATGTGACAGTGCTGTGGCTGTAATTAATCTCAGCAAATGACTATTTAGTCTGACCGTTAAGAAAATGTGATAGTTAAGCAACAGTGCAAATTCAAGGCTGTAATATGGCAGCATTGTATGTGCTTGGGAAAATAATCAGCCCATTATTGTAAAACACCATATCACCAAGCTGGGAGTCAGTGAGGACTGCAGATGCTGGAAACCAGAGTCGAGAGTGTGGTGCTGGAAAAGCACAGCAGGTCAGGCAGCATCCAAGGAGCAGGAGAATCGATGTTTCGGGCATGAGTCCTTCATCAGGAATTCTCGGATGCTGCCTAACCTGCTGTGCTTTTCCAACACCACACTCGTGACTGACACCAGGCTGACCATAGTGTCTGATTAGGCAGATTCCCACCCATGGTTCTATGATGGCAGAACAGCATTGCTTCCAGAATTATTCATATTTTTAAGTATGTAGATTTTGATCAATCAAGTACAATGTTAAACTGAGGTCCTGTGTAAACTCAGATGGATATGAAAGTTTCCATGTGCCTATTTTGAAGGTAACTATAGACCAGTGAGCCTGACATCAATGGTGGGCATGTTGCTGGAGGGAATCCTGGGGGACAGGATTTACGTGTATTTGAAAGGACAAAGACTGATTAGGAATAGTTAACATGGCTTTGTGTGTGAGAAATCATGTCTCATGAACTTGACTGAGCATTTGGAAAAGGTAACAAAGAGGATTGATGAGGGCAGAGTGCTGGATGTAATCTAAATGGACTTCAGTAAGGTGTTTGACAAGGTTCCCCATGGGATACTGGTTAGCAAGGTTAGAGCTCATGGAATACAGGGAGAACTAGCTAGCTTGAAGGTAGAACACAGAGCGGGTGGTGGAGGGTTGCTTTTCAGACTGAAGGCCTGTGACCAGTGGGGTGCACAAGGATTGGTGCTGGGTCATTTATATACAGTAGTGACCCTGGAATCCGAACGCCCTATTGTTCGAACAACTTGGAATCCGAACAATTATTTTGAGAAAATTTTGCCCTAAAATCCGAACACATTTTCAGAATCAGAACAGCACGTACCATTCAGGTCGCACATTGTTTGTTCAGTTCGTCCCGGGAAGTAGTTGTGTAAGCATCCCTCGTGTGTCCATCACTAGTTTACCTCCTGTTTTCACCTTGATTTCTGCTGGTTTGTTTTAATTATCACCCTTGTACATTCACCATGGCACCCAAGAAGAGCAGTGAAGCAAATAAGTGCATTCACCATTAGCACTCCTCACTAAGGTAAATGAAGTTATTTTCACATTAGTACATTTATTTCTTGCTTTTATTCTTATTACTTGATATTTAGGTCATTTTCTCATCTTATTTTACCTTAACCATGTGTATTTGCAGTTAAAAGTGTCTTGAATTTTTTTTTTGGTTCCAGAAATGGATTAATTCACTTTCCATTATTTCTTATGGGGAAAATAGTTTCAGAATCCGAACTTTTTGCAATTTGAACAGTCTCTTGGAACGAATTAAATTCGGATTCCAAGGCACCACTGTAAATGATTTGGATGTGAGCATAAGAGATATAGTTAGTAATTATGCAGATAACACCAGAATTGGACATATAGTGGCCAGTGAAGAAGGTTACCTCAGAGTACAACAGGATCTTGATCAGATGGGCCAATGGGCAGGGGAATTTAATTTAGATAAATGCGAGGTGTTGCATTTTGGAAAAGCAAATCAGGGCAGGAATTATACACGTAATGATAAGGTCCTAGGGAGTGTTGCTGAACAAAGAGACCTTGGAGTGCAGGTTCATAGTTCCTTGAAATGGAGTCACAGATAGACAGGACAGTGAAGAAGGCATTTGGTATGCTTTCCTTTATTAGTCTGTCCATTGAGTTTAGAAGTTGGGAGGTCATGCTGCAAATGTACAAGACATTGGTTAGGCCATTGTTGCAATGTTGCGTGCAATTCTGATCTCCCTCCTATCAGAAGGATGTTGTGAAACTTGACAGAGTTCAGAAAAGATTTACGAGGATGTTGCCAGGGTTGGAGGATTTGACTATAAGGAAAGGCTGAACGGGCTGGGACTGTTTTCCCTGGAGCATCGGAGGCTCCAGGGAACCTTATAGAGGTTTACAAAATCATGAGTGATTTGGATAGGGTGAATAGATAAAGTATTTTTCCCAGGGTAAGGGAGTCCAGAACCAGAGGGCATAGGTTTAAGATGAGAGGAGAAAAATTTAAAAGGGACCTAAGGGGCAACTTTTTCACACAGAGGGTGGTGTGTCTATGGAATAAGCTGCCAGAGGAAGTGGTGGAGGCTGGTACAATTATAACATTTCAAAGGCATTTGGATCGGAATCTGAATAGAAAGGGTTTCGAGGGATATGGGCAAAGTGCTGGCAAATGGGATTAGACTTATTTAGGATATCTGGTCGGCATGGACAAGTTGGACCGAAGGGTCTGTTTCCGTGCTGTACAGCTCTTTGACTGTATGACTTGAGGGGGCAGACAATATTTATCTGTCAAAAAAGATGAATAGATGGATGGTTTAGTTTTAATCACACAATATTTTTAGGGAGCTTGCTTTGTGCAAATAGGTTGCAAATTGTGTTTCCAACATAACAATTCTTCAAAAGGTATTTCACCAACTGTAAAGCTCACTGGGACATAGTTAGATTGTGAAGAGAGCTATGGAATTGCAAAATCTCCCTCCATGTATTTGCTTTCCATTGTGTTAAAAAAAACAAGGGAATGGCATGGTTTGAATCACAAATGTATTCTCTATCCCTGCCTGGATGTCATTTTCAAAATGAGTTTCATACTCATGAGAAGAATGTGCAATCATGAAATGTCTCCTTTCAGAAGATCAGTTCCCTAAACAGAAGAAATCTTCCTCTCTTGATGCGCAGTGATCTTGATATAAATAGCTAGGGTCATCAACGTTCAAAGTGTGGTAAGGGGAAAAGAAATTATGGAAAGGAAATCAAAGAACAAAAAAACCTATTACTTACAATTCAGTTTGTTTCTTAAAAAGAAAGTATTGGAATCATAGTAAATGTGGATGGAATCATTCAACAGCAAAGCTGAGGGAAGGATCTTATGGCAGATTGAATCTGAATTAGCTAACAGAGATATTTGTCTGTAAATATGAAGAATAAATGAAGTTGTTATTGGAATTCCTACACAGATCCCAGTTATAGAATCATGGAGTCATAGAGATGTACAGCATGAAACAGACCCTTTGGTCCAACCCGTCCATGCCAACCAGATATCCCAACCCACCTGCCAGCACCTAGCCCATATCCCTCCAAACCCTTCCTATTCATATACCATCCAAATGCCTTTTAAATGTTGCAATTGTACCAGCCTTCACAACTTCCTCTGGCAGCTCATTCCATACACGTACCACCCGTCTGTGTGAAAAAAATGCCCCTTAGGTCTCTTTTATATCTTTCCCCTCTCACCCTAAACCTATGCCCTCTAGTTCTGGACTGCACCACCCTAGGGAAAAGACTTTGTCTATTTACCCTATACATGTCCCTCATAATTTTGTAAACCTCTATAAGGTCACCCCTCAGCCTCCGACGCTCCAGGAAGATAGCCCCAGCCTGTTCAGCCTCTCCCTATAGTTCGCCTCATTTAGTTAACAATTTATCAATTGTGACTTATCGCAGAAAACATACCTCAATAATCCAACCAAGGAATAGATTTGTTAACATTTCCAACAGCTTTACTCAAACTCCTCCATTTCCTGTTATGTTTGATGTTGTAATCCTGAGAAATGATGAACATGTCTGGTGTAGCTTGTATGATTTGACCAGGCTAAGATAAAACCTTATTGGTCAGGGAAAAGGCCATTCAACCCAACAGGTCCACATCAACCCTCTGAAGAGCATCCCACTCCCTTAACCTACAACTCTGCATTTCCCATGGCTAACCCACTTAGCCTGCACACCCCTGAACACTATGGGCAACTTAGCATAACCAATTACCTAACTTGCACATCTTTAGACTGTGGGAGGAAACTAGAACACCCAATAGAAGCCCACACAGACATGGGGAGGATGTGCAAACTCTACACAAACAGTTGCCTGAGGGTGGGATCAAACCCAGGACCCTGGCTCTGTGAGGCAGCAGTGCTAACCACTGAGCCATTGTTATAGAGTGTAAAACCCTTACAAGTCTTCCATGTTTCAAAATATGCAGCGAACACTTGCATAATGTTTGAAGTGTCATTCCTGTTGTAATGCAGGAAACATGCAGCCAATTTGCACACAGCTTGCTCCCACAAACAAGAAAATAAGAAAACAGGTAAAGGCCCATATCTTCCTGTTCCCAGATAATTAAAGACTGCTGGTCAACTTAAGTCATGTTGAGGTTGTACACAACGCTGGTGACGTCTCTTCTGGAGTATTGTGACCAGTTCTGGTCACACTCTAATAGGAAGAATACTACCAAGCTGGAAAGGATTCAGAAGAGATTTACCACGATGTTGCCAGGAATGGAGGATTTGAGTTATAAGGAAAGGGTGGATAGCCTGGGGTGTTTTCCACAGGAGGGTAGGAGGTTGAAGAGTGACCTTATAGAGGTTTATAAAATCATGAGGGGCATAGACAAGTTGAATGGCAGGTGTCTTTTCCCTAGGGTGGGGGATTTCAAGATTAGAGGGTGGCTTGAGTGATAATTTCTTTACAGAGAGTGGTTGCTGCGTGGAATGAACTCCCAGAGAAAGGGATGGATATGGGTGCAGATTAAAAAACATTTAGAAAAATATATGAATAAAAAATGTTTGGAAGGATATGGGCCAAGCTGAGGGAGGTGGGGAGATTATGGTCAGCATGGAATGGTTGGACCGAAGGGTCTGTTTCTTGCTGTATGACTGATTCTATAACTTGCCGAATTTGCTAAAATAGAAGGCTGTGACATTTCAATCAGATCCCCTCTCATTCTTCGAAACTCGAGTGAGTATAGTGTCCAATTGAACTAATCTCTCCTCTTAGGACAGTCCTGTCATCCCTAATATCAGCCTAGCAAACTTCTGCTGCACCCACTCCATAGTAAGTATACCCTCTGTTGTAGAAACCAAATACTCAATACTCATGCTACAGTCTCACCAATGCCCCATTTAATTGCAGTAAGTCATCCTTACATCTGAACGCAAGGCCTCTTTGAAGGTCAACATGCCATTTGCCTTCCTGAACCTACCTGTTTATATTCATTGACTCGTGTATGGCACAGTGGGCGGCATAGTGGCTCAGTGGTTAGTACTGTTGCCTTACAGCACTAGGGACCCAGGTTCCAACCTCAGGTGACTGTCTGGGTGGCATTTGTACATTCTTCTCGTGTGTGTGTGGGTTTGCTCTGGTTTCCTCGCACAATCCAAAGATGTGCAGTTTAGGTGAATTGGTCATGCTAAATTGTCCAGAGTGTTCTGGGTTGTGTAGGTTAGGTACATTATTTAGGGGAATGGGTCTGGGTGGGTTGCTTTTCAGAGGGTTGGTGTGGACTTGTTTGGCTGAAGGGCCTGTTTCCACACTGTAGGGATTTGATGACACCCAGATCTGTTGGTTTATCCACATTTCTCAACATCTCACTCTTTGAATAGCATTTTTGTTTCTCCTTGAAGGATCGGTGCTTGGTCTACTACTTTTCATTATTTATATAAGTGATTTGGATGTGAGCATAAGAGGTACAGTTAGTAAGTTTGCAGATGACACCAATGTTGGAGGTGTAATGGACAGCAAAGAAAGTTACCTCAAATTACAATGGGATCTTGACCAGATGGGCCAATCGGCTGAGGAGTGGCACAGATGGAGTTTAATTTAGATAAATGTGAGGTGCTGCATTTTGGGAAAGCAAATCTTAGCAGGACTTATACACTTAATGGTAAGGTCCGAGGGAGTGTTGCTGAACAAAGAGACCTTGGAGTGCAGGTTCATAGCTCCTTGAAGGTGGAGTCGCAGGTAGATAGGATAGTGAAGAAGGCGTTTGATATGCTTTCCTTTATTGGTCAGAGTATTGAATACAGGAGTTGGGAGGTCATGTTGCGGCTGTACAGGACATTGGTTAGGCCAATGTTAGAATACTGCATGCAATTCTGGTCTCCTTCCTATTGGAAAGATGTTGTGAAACTTGAAAGGGTTCAGAAAAGATTTACAAGGATGTTGCCAGGTTTGGAGGATTTGAGCTACAGGGAGAGGCTGAATAGGCTGGGGCTGTTTTCCCTGGAGCGTCGGAGGCTGAGGGGTGACCTTATAGAGGTTTATAAAATCATGAGGGGCATCGATAGGATAAATAGACAAAGTCTTTTCCCTGGGATGGCGGAGTCCAGAACTAGAGGGCATAGGTTTAGGATGAGAGGGGATAGATATAAAAGGGATCTACAGGGCAACTTCTTCACGCAGAGGGTGGTACATGTATGGAATGAGCTGTCAGAGGATGTGGTGGAGGCTAGTACAGCATTTAAAAGGCATCTGGATGGGTATATGAATAGGAAGGGTTTGGAGTGATATGGGCCGAGTGCTGGCAGGTGGGACGAGATTGGGATATCTGGTCGGCATGACGGGTTGGATCAAAGCGTCTGTTTCCAAGTTGTACATCTCTATGACTCTATGACTCTAAGTGTATTACTTCACATTTATACACTGGAGGAGATGGCTGAGATTGCTCAACTTACTGGTCCAGGCTTAACCCAACAACTTTCAGACTCAGTGGCAAGGTGGCTACCACTAGCCAAGCCTAACGCATCAAGACAGGGAGTCATAATGACACAAAGGGCGATAATTCAGCTTATTGAACCTAATCCATGCCTCTATAGCAGTTAGTCTCATTCCCAATCAGTTCCTGGAGCTCCCCAACTTTATTTCCTCCTAATTACCATCTCATTTCACTTTAAAATCATGAATCTACATCTCCATTGGCCATTAAGACTCTCTGAGTCAAAAGAAACTTTGCATTTTCCCTCAGGTTATCTCCATGTAATTCTTGCCCGAGACCTAAAGTCTGTATCCACTATTCCTTGAACCATGAGCTAATGGGAACTGATTTTCTTTGTCAATCTTATTCAGACGTGTCACAATCGTATAGCGCTCCATCAGGGGTGGTACGATGGCTCAGTGGTTAGCATTGCTGACTCACAGCGTCAGGGGCCTGGGTTTGATTCCTGCCTCAGGGAACTGTCTGTGTGGAGTTTGCACATTCAAAATAGGATAAATTGCCCATAGTGTTAGGCACATTAGTTGGGGTATATATAGGGTGGGGAAATGGGTCTGGATGTGTTACTCTTTGGTGGGTCAGTGTGGACTTGTTGGGCCAAAGGGCCTGTTTCCATACTGTAGGGAATCTAATCAGATCTCTCTTCAATCTAATTTGTTTCAAGAAGAATAACCCTAATTTCTACAAACTCTTTGTACCACTAAAATCGCTGGAGCTATTCCGGTCCCCTGTGTCTTTTCAAGGATCCTCACCATTTGAAGAAATGCCTTTGTAAGTTATTTACTTGTGGCTTACTGTAGACATGTGAGCTTTGCCCCAGTTTACTGTCATATTGGAACTAGCAACCATTCAAGCACATTGAAATGAGCACTCACATCCTCCCTCAGATGTGCTGTCCAAAGTGGAATACATTTCTGCTGCGTTTATCCCACTCACTGGACCCTCAATCTACCCTGATCCCCTGACATCTGCCCATCCTGCCCTCTCATTGCCACCTGTGCCCCTCACCCACCTTCTACCCTACACCTCTCACCCACCTCT
>NC_057713.1:10668652-10673591 GCF_004010195.1 Chiloscyllium plagiosum
CACTCTACACCGCCTCCTACCTCTCACCTTACCCACCACCCACCTCACAACCTAACCTCCACACGCACCTTCCACTCTACACCCCTCACCCACTTCTCACCCAACACCCTTTCCTACCTCTCACCTTATCCCCTCACCCTCCTCACAACCTAGCCTCCTCACCTACCCCTCACTCTAACCCCTTACCAACCCTGCTGCCCTCAGCCCTCGTCCACCTGCTCACCCATTTACCTTACACACTTATGTTCTCTCAATAGCTCTGAAAGAGACCCCAAAGCCTTGAACTGCCTGATTAGTGGAATATGGTACTAGTTCCTGTGAAAGTGGAGCCTCATTTCAGTGAAGATTCACTCCAATGCTGACTGCACTCAGTCCCTTCTGAGGGTTCGTGCCTCAGGAGTGAGGCTCTGGGGTAGGAACGGGGCAACATTATGTGTTAAAATGGGGATCCCAACAGAGATTGGTAGATTTGAGACATTAATGTTTCTGGTCAATGACCTTTCATTGGAACATTAAACCCACCTTCTCCTCTCACAGATTGTGCCTCACTGATTGAGTGTTTTCTGATATTTCAGGATGTTATTCCATTACTGGTGCATTGTCAAATATTGGAAGGTGAGATGATGGTTGGATGTGGTTGTGAATGTTGAGTTGAAACAGCCTGCTGATTTTGTTAGAATATTGAAGTGACCTCACTGCCATTGTAAGTACTGGTTAGCTTACTTGACAGGCTGACTGGTCTGTGAGTGAGGGTTTCTTGATTATATGTTTTATTGAGCTATGTCTCTTGATTAAACTTAAAATATAAGCCATAAGTATTAATTTAACCTGGAACAGTGTTTTGTAGAGGAATAAGACAGTGTTATTTTATGGGCCTGTAGATTGAAAGAAGCAAAAATAGCCTTTAATAGAGTGATATGCTCTTCTTGTTGGATGTGGGAGTTGAGGGATAATTTACAGGTTTTTGAGGATTATATCCGCAATAAATGCCTTTAGTTGCGAATAGATCAATTGGTGAGGCAGTTAGAGGCATTGAGGAATTTACAAGAGCAAGGGGATGTGATGGATGACAGTTATAGGAAGGGGGGAAAGTCTCAGATACAGTCACACAGATGGATTAACTCCAGGAAAGGTAAGAAAGGTAGGCAGTTAGAGCAGGAGTCTTCTGTGGCTATCCCCATTTCAAACAGGTATGCCGTTTTGGAAAATGTAGGGGGTGATGGATTATCAGGGGAACGTAGCACAAACAGCCAAGTTTCAGTATTGAGACTGGCTCCAATGCAATGAGGGGTTCATTGGTTTCTCAAGAGATTGATTGTGTTAGGGGACTCTCTAGTCCAAGGTACAGACAGACGTTTCTGTGGCTAGCAGTGAAAAATCAGAAAGGTGTGTTGCTTCCCTGGTGCGAGGATCAAGGATGTCTCAGAGGGGGTGCAGAATGTTCTCACAGGGGAGAGGGGCCAGCAAGAGGTCATTGTACACATTGGAACCAACAACATTGGAAGGGAAAAGGTTGAGATTCTGAAGGGAGATTAAAGATAGTGAGGCAGGAACTTAAAAAGGAGGTCCTCGTGAGTAATAATGTCTGGATTACTCTCAATGGTACGAGCTAGTGAGGGCAGGAATTGGAGGATATAGCAGATAAACGCATGGCTGAGGAGCTGGTATATGGGAGATAGATTCACATTTTTGTATCATTGGAAGCTCTTTCGGGGTAGAAGTGACCTGTACAGATTGCGCCTAAATTGGAAGGGGACTAATATACTGGCAGGGAGATTTGCTAGAGCTGCTCGGGAGGATTTAAACTAGTAAGGTGGGGGAGTAGGACCCAGGGAGATAGTGAGGAAAGAGATCAATCTGAGACTGGCACATTTGAGAACAGAAGCGAGTCAAACAGTCAGGGCAGGCAGGGACAAAGCAGAGAACAAGGCAGGATTGATAAGTTAAACTGCATTTATTTCAATGTAAGTGGCCGAACAGGGAAGACATATGAACTCAGGGCATGGTTAGGAACATGGGACTGGGATATCATAGCAATTACAGAAACATGGCTCAGGGATGGGCAGGACTGGCAGGTAAATGTTCCAGGATACAAATGCTACAAGAAGGACAGAAAGGGAGGCAAGAGAGGAGGGAGAGTGGAGTTTTTGATAAGGGATAGTATTACAGCTGTACTGAGGGAGGATATTCCCGGAAATACATCCAGGGAAGTTATTTGGGTGGAACTGAGAAATAAGAAAGGGATGATCACCTTATTGGGATAGTATTATAGACCTCCTAATAGTCAGAGGGAAATTGAGAAACAAAGGATTGTATTATAGATTCCGTAATAGTCAGAGGGAAATTGAGAAACAAATATGTAAGGAAATTTCAGTTATCTGTAAGAATAATAGGGTGGTTATGGTAGGGGATTTTAAATTTCCAAACATAGACTAGGACTACCATAGTGTTAAGGGTTTAGATGGAGAGGAATCTATTAAGTGTGTACAAGAAAATTTTCTGATTCAGTATGTACAAAACTTGACATACTCTTGGGAAATAAGGCAGGGCAGGTGACTGAGGTGTCAGTGGGGGAGCACTTTGGGGCTAGCGACCATAATTCTTTAGATTTAAAATAGTGATGGAAAAGGATAGACTAGATCTAAAAGCTGAAGTTCTAAATTTGAGAAAGATTAATTTTGATGGTATTAGGCAAGAACTTTCAAAAGCTGTTTGGGGGCAAATGTTCGCAAGTCAAGGGACAGCTGGAAAATGGGAAGCTTTCAGAAATGAGATAACAAGAATCCAGAGAAAGTATATTCCTGTCAGGGTGAAAGGGAAGGCTGGTAGGTATAGGGAATGCTGGATGACTAAAGAAATTGAGGGTTTGGTTAAGAAAAAAAAGGAAGATATGTCAGGTATAGACAGGATAGATTGAGTCAATCCTTAGAAGAGTATCAAGGCAGTGGGAGTATTCTTAAGAGGGAAATCAGGAGGGCAAAAAGGGGGTGTGAGATAACTTTGGCAAATAGTGTTAAGGAGAATCCAAAGGGTTTTACAAATACATTAAGGACAAAAGGGTAAGTAGGGAGAGAATAGGGCCCCTCAAAGATCAGCAAGGCGGCCTTTGTGTGGAGCTGCAGGAGATGGGGGAGATACTAAACGAGTATTTTGTATCAGTATTTACTGTGGAAAAAGACATGGAAGATTTTGAATGTAGGGAAATAGATGGTGACATCTTGAAAAATGTCCATATTACAGAGGAGGAAGTGCTCGATGTTTTGAAACACAAAGGTGGATAAATCCCCAGGACCTGATCAGGTGTACCCTAGAACTCTGTGGGAAACTAGGGAAGTGGTGCTAGGCCTCTTACTGAGATATTTGTAACCAGCAACCATCACAACACACACAAACAAAGCTGTATCAGAACACTATTCCAACGAGCCACACACACTGCAGCACAGACGAACTTCGTCAGCAAGGCGGCCTTTGTGTGGAGCCGCAGGAGATGGGGGAGATGCTAAATGAGTATTTTGCATCAGTATTTACTGTGGAAAAAGACATGGAAGATATTGAATGTAGGGAAATAGATGGTGACGTCTTGAAAAATGTCCATATTACAGAGGAGGAAGTGCTGGATGTTTTGAAACACATAAAGGTGGATAAATCCCCAGGACCTGATCAGGTGTACCCTAGAACTCTGTGGGAAACTAGGGAAGTGGTTGCTAGGCCTCTTACTGAGATATTTGTAACCAGCAACCATCCCAACACACACAAACAAAGCTGTATCAGAACACTATTCCAACGAGCCACCTCACACTGCAGCACAGACGAACTTCAGAAAACAGAGAAGAACCACCCATACAACGTATTCAAGAAGAACGGATACTCAGAAAATACAGTCCGCAGATTCCTCAAGGACAAACCACGACAAGCAGACCTAACACAGCCAGAAACCCTAACCACCTTACCATACATCAAAGAAGTTTCAGAAATGACAGCCAGACTACTAAGGCCCCTCGGAATCCTAGTAGCACACAAACCCACCAACACTCTCAAACAAAAACTAACAAACTTAAAAGACCCAGTACAACCCATGGACAAAACCAACGTTATCTACAAAATCCCATGCAAGGACTGTCACAAACACTACGTAGAACAAACAGGAAGAAAGTTAGCCACCAGGATACATGAACACCAGCTAGCCACAAAAAGACACGACCCTCTCTCCCTCATAGCCCTACACACGGATGCAAAAAAACACCATTTCGACTGGGACAACACATCTATCCCGGGACAGGCTAAGCAAAGACATGCCAGAGAATTCCTAGAGGCCTGGCATTCCAACCACAACACCATAAACAAACACATAGATCTAGATACCATCTATCAACCCCTCAGAAAATGAACAGGAAATGACATCACCACAAACATCAGGAACCCTATCCAGGAGAAAGATATAAATAGAAAGCAGCTTCGCTTCACTTGGAGGTCTCCACTGATGATGCTACCTAGCCAGGTAATGAAACGTCTGGATATCAAACCTAGAGCTCAGCAAACAAACCTACACCCTAAACCACAACCTGATCTACAAACCTTCACAAACCTTGCATTATCGATAGTCACAGGTGAGGTGCTGGAAGACTGGAGGTTGGAAAACGTGGTGCCACTGTTCAAGAAAGGTGGTAAGGACAAGCCAGGGAACTATAGATCAGTGAGGAGAAAGTGAGGTCTGCAGATGCTGGAGATCAGAGCTGGAAATGTGTTGCTGGAAAAGCGCAGCAGGTCAGGCAGCATCCAGGGAACAGGAGAATCGACGTTTCGGGCATAAGCCCTTCTTCAGGAATGAGGAAAGTTTGTCCAGCAGGCTAAGATAAAAGGTAGGGAGGAGGGACTTGGGGGAGGGGCGTCGGAAATGTGATAGGTGGAAAGAGGTCAAGGTGAGGGTGAAAGGTCAGAC
>NC_057713.1:10673817-10675741 GCF_004010195.1 Chiloscyllium plagiosum
AGGCACCCTGCCTCTATTCCTGATGAAGGGCTTTTGCCTGAGACGTCAATTTTCCTGCTCTTCGGATGCTGCCTGACCTGCTGTGCTTTTCCAGCACCACTCTAATCTAGACTCTGGTTTCCAGCATCTGCAGTCCTTGATTTTATCTATATTATCGCTGTGTCTTTCGGTCAGGGGAATGTACAACATTATAAAGGGGACAGAGCCTGTCACCTTGCCAATCACTCCCTTCTTCTTGGGCAGGCCCTACAGGGCGACACAGTCTCTCATTGATCAGCACTGCTGCCTCACAGCGCCAGGGACCCAGTTTTGATTCCACCCTCAGGTGAATGTCTGGGTGGAGTTTGCACGTTCTCTCCGTCCCTGCGTGGGTTTCCTCCGGGTACTCCGGTTTCCTCCCCCACAGTCAAAAGATGTGTAGTTAGGTGGATTGGCCATGTTAAATTATCCTTTAATATTGAGGGATGTGCAGGCTAGGTGGATTAGCCATGGGAAATGTAGGGTTACAGGAATAGGATTGGCAGGTTCTGGGTGTGATGCTCCTTGGACGGTCAGTGTGGACTTTTTGGGCCAAATGACCCATTTCTACACTGCAGGGATTCCATGATTCTTTGATTGAAACTCTGTTCCCACTTTCGCCCTATACTCTTTGTTTCATTTAGCCCCAAGAACTATATCTAACTCCCTCTTGAAAACATTCATTGTCTTGGCCTCTAACCTTAAACCTATGCCCTCTCGTTTTGGATTCCCCAACTCTGGGAAAACGAGCTCAGCTATTCACCCCATCCATGCCCCTCATGATTTATAAACCTCTATAAGGTCACCCCTTTTTTTGCAAGGCAGGCAAATCCAAAACTAGAGAGCATTGGTTTAAGGTGAGATGGAAAAGATTTAAAAGGGTCCCAAGGGGCAACTCTTTCACCCAGAGGGTAGTGCGTGTATGGAACGAGCTGCCAGAGGAAGTGATGGAGGCTGATACAATTAAAGCATTTAAAAGACACTTGGATGGGTAGATGAATAGAAAGGGTTTAGAGGGATAGGGGCCAAATGCTGGGAAATGGGATTAAATAAGTTTAGAAACTATGTGGCTGGCATGGACAAGTAGGACCGAAGGGACTGTGTCTGTGCTGTATAACTCTATGAATCTGTATACCATGATGATGCAGACAGGCTGATACCTGTCAGGTGCCAATGTCCATGGATGGCGAGGGCATGTGGAGGATGCCCTCTGATGTTGGTGCTTGGTGTCCAAGATAGAGGTCCACTAGAGGAGCAAGCAGTGAGCTAGAGTCACCAGCCGCTCTGTCAGAAATTATCGCAGTATTGTTTCTACCCCATGGGGAGACTGAATAGAAAACAGAATTTTAATAAGGCCACAACAAATGATAATGAGATGTTAATACATGCTAATGTATACAGATTTGCCTCATGATCCTCACTAGCGAGAACCTCACCTCACTATAAGACCACAAGACCATAAGACATAGGAGTGGAAGTAAGGCCGTTCGGCCCATCGAGTCCACTCCACCCTTCAATCATGGCTGATGGGCATTTCAACTCCACTTACACGCATTCTCCCTGTAGCCCTTAATTCCCTGTGACATCAAGAATTTATCAATCTCTGCCTTGAAGACATTTAGCGTCCTGGCCTCCACCGCACTCCGCGGCAATTAATTCCACAGGCCTACCACTCTCTGGCTGAAGAAATGTCTCCGTGTTTCTGTTCTGAATTTACCCCCTCTAATTCTAAGGCTGTGTCCACGGGTCCTAGTCTCCTCGCCTAACGGAAACAATTTCCTAGCGTCCACCCTCTCCAAGCCATGTATTATCTTGTAAGTTTCTATTAGATCTCCCCTTAATCTTCTAAACTCCAATGAATACAATCACAGGATCCTCAGCCGTTCCTCATATGTTAAACCTACCA
>NC_057713.1:10676189-10687888 GCF_004010195.1 Chiloscyllium plagiosum
TATTCTTTTTTCCAAAGTGCAAGACCTCGCATTTGCTCACATTGAATTCCATCAGCCATTTCCTGGACCACTCCTCCAAACTGTCTAGATCCTTCTGCAGACAGCCAATCCTCAATCCATACCAGTAGCTCACCTCGAACACCATGGGCCCTCACCTTGCTCAGCAGCCTCCCGTGTGGCACCTTATCAAAGGCCTTTTGGAAGTCTAGGTAGACTACATCCACTGGGTTTCCCAGGTCTAATCTACTTGTCACCTCTTCAAAGAATTCCAACAGGTTTGTCAGGCACGGCCTCCCCTTACTAAATCCATGTTGACTTGTTCTAATCCGACCCTGCTTTTCTAGCACTTTCTCTTTTGTAATGGCAACCATACTCAACTCAGCCTCCTGACTCCCTTTAATTGTTGGGATATTATTCATGTCTTCCACTGTGAAGACTGACGCAAAGTACTTGTTAAGTTCTCCTGCTATTTCCTTATCTCCCATCACTAGCCTTCCAGCATCAATTTGGAGCAGCTCAATCTCTACTTTTGCCTCTTGTTTGTTTCTTATGTATTGAAAGAAACTTTTACTATCATTTCTAATATTACTGGCTAGCCTACCTTCATATTTGATCCTCTCCTTCCTTATTTCTCTCTTTGTTATCCTCTGTTTGTTTTTGTAGCCTTCCCAATCTTCTGATTTCCCAGTGCTCTTGGCCACTTTATAGGATCTCTCTTTTTCTTTAATACATTTCCTGACTTCCTTTGTCAGCCATGGCTGTCTAATCCCAAAGGGGGTGGAGAATGCGGGCATCGATCCTGCTACCTCTTGCATGCAAAGCGAGCGCTTTACCATTTGAGCTAATTCCCCACTATTCAATGCTTGACTGTAAAATGGAACTTTCAGCTGTCCATGACAAGTAGTTCCTCACCTGACACCTCCTGCAATTTTCCCAACTTTCTAACTATTGTTCATGTCGATCAGGGGTTGGGAAGACTCCAGCCCTTGGCTGTCCAAGATGAGAATACTCAAGATTGAACATAAGAACTCAGAGCAGCAGTAGACCATTCAGCCCGTCAATCCTGCTCCACCATTTAATACGATAATGGCTGATCTCATCTTATCCTCAACTCCACTTTTCTCCATAACGCTGGAACCTATCACTAATTAAAATTTTCTCCATCTCCTCCTTAAATATGGTCAATGTCCTCACATCTTTGCACTCTGGGAAAGTGGATTCCACAGATTTACAACTCTTTGAGAGAAGTCATTTATCCCCATCTCCATTTTAACTCTGCCAACACCTTTATCCAAAAACTAGGATGTCCCGTTCTGACTGAATAGCTTTTAGATCACTAAGTGTAGCAAGGGGCACAGAATGGGAAGGAAAGTGGAGTTGCAGCTTATTAGCCAAGATCTTGATAAATGGAAAAACACACTATAGGGGCCATTTTGTCACTCTTCTTACGCTTTAATGTTGTTGGAATAAATCTTTATTTCTAACCTCCAAAATGGTATTTCACACATATTAGATTTTGGAAACAAGATAAATACAAAACATGAAAAGAGTTGATCAGATGTCCCAGCACAAATGGTAAGTTTTATTTCAGGAATGGCATCTGCATGAGAGCTAGCAGTTAATCTTGAAAGATCCACTCAGAATCAATACTCGTTTCAGTTCGGCCAGTTCAATGGAATCAACTCAATTCCAAGTTTTGTGATCTTTAATTCAAGTAATCTTCATATCCATTCAAAGTGTTGGAATTGGCACTCCATTAGCTTCACATTTGGAAATGAGCCCCATTTTATTTTGCTGCTGATTTCTGTGGGGAAATTGCGGTTTGAACAATTTGCATCAGACTTCAAATATTTTGGGTTGTCTCCCGTTCTGATAGAATCAATTTAGTAACTGAATTAATGCCTGGTTACTCATGCCCCAGCACAATGTTATTATCAATTCTTGTTTCCAATAATAATTAAATCTCTGGCAGGGATCAGAAATTATAATATGCCAATATGAACAAAAACATGTTTAATCCATCCCCATGATATTCCTCTTTCTGAGACTTTAACCAACATGGTATTCCATTTATTTCTGCACTGTACCTGCCTGGCTTGTTAGTCAGTTAGCCCAGTTGACTGGTATGTAACTCTGTCATGTAAAGTGATGCCAAGAGTACAGGTTCAATTCCCCAACACGAGCTGCGGTCACTGTGAAGGATACACCTTCTCAACATCACCCCTTGTTTGAAATGTGGTTACCCTCAGATTAAACTTACCACCAGGCATCTCTTTCAAGTGGAGCTGTGATGACATTTACTTAACTAGCTAGGGAATTTGCTTTCTTCATTCCTCAAGTTATTGATAATTTAACAGCATAACTAAGCAAGCTCCTGCAAACCACCCAATGTTTACTCCTCACTTCCCTCCCCCCCATCCTGTCCTTTGCATAATGAAAACAAACATTTTCTTAGCTATCATCAGTTCTGAGGCAGGGTTACTGGACGTTAACTCTGATTTCTCTCCACAGATGCTGCCTGGCCTGATGAGATTAGATTAGTTTCTCTACAGTGTGGAAACAGGCCCTCCAGCCCAACAAGTCCACACCGCCCCACCCAAACCCATTCCCCTACCCTAGGTTTACCCATGACTAACGCACCTTGGACTGTGGGCAATTTAGCATGGTCAATGCACCTGACCTGCATATCTTTGGATTGTGGGAGGAAACCGGAGCACCCGGAGGAAACCCACGCAGACGCAGGGAGAATGTGCAACTTCCACATATACAGTTGGGAATCGAACCCAGGACCTTGGTGCTGTGAGGCAGCAGTGCTAACCACTGAGCCACCATGCTGTTTTCTATTTTGTCCCTCATTTTACTGTTTGGTTTGTTTCTCCCTCGGTGAGTTATTTGATCACATGTTTAGGCATCGTGATAATTATTCTGTTAAGTTTAGCTAGCTGTGATGAAACATACCTTCAGTTTTCTATTTATACTCACAGCCTGATTATTGTTAATATCTATTCAATCTATGGGTAAACTACAACTGATGAAAGTGACACTCCACCTTAGGGAAACACCATTGATAAGCAGAACGGCAGCTTTGTGTTTTTATTACATAGAACATAGAACATAGAAGGTTACAGTGCAGTACAGGCCCTTTGGCTCTCAATGTTGCGCTGACCTGTGAAAATAATCTGATGCCCATCTAACCTACATCGTTCCCTTATTATTCATATGTATGTCCAATGCCCATTTAAATGCCCTTAAAGTTGGCGAATCTACTACTGTTACAGGCAGACCATTCCACGCCCCTACTACTCTGAGTAAAGAAACTAACCCTAATATCTGTCCTAAATCTATCACACCTCAATTTAAAGCTATGTCCTCTCGTGTTAGCCTTCACCATCCAAGGAAAAAAGCTCTCACTGTCCACCCTATCTAAACCTCTAATTATCATATATGTCAGAATTAAGTCACCTCTCACCTTCTTCTCTCCAATGAAAACAGCTTCAGTTCCCTCAGCTTTTCCTCATAAGAACTTCCTTCCATACCAGGCAACATTCTCGTAAATCTCCTCTGAACCCCTTCCGAAGCTTCCACATCGTTCCTGTAATGCGGTGACCAGAATTGTACGCAATACTCTAGATGTGGCCTTAGCAGTGTCTTGTACAGCTGAAGCATGACCTCTTGACTCCAAAACTCAATCCTCCTACCAATAAACGCCAACACGCCTTCCTTCATTTTCTCCCCATATGTTCCACATCGTAAGAGATTTGGAATAGGTCAGTGTAAATTTGTCAAATTTTGATGTCTCTGGGCTATACCTTCTTTTTTTAAATGAATAATAATTAACGTTCTGCCTTTCTATTCGTCAATTCCACCAGTTAAACCAAACTGTCAAGTGCATTCTGTAAAAGTTCATGTGTCATTTACTCTGGGCAGTAGGTAGGATTGGCTTGTTGTAGTGTTGAAAGTCTAGTCTCAGAGTGGAGTTTTAACATTTCAGAAGTACTTTTGTTTCTGGAACTGAGGGCAGGGCAACATTATATTGGCGAAGGTAATGTCACCACAGCTTGGCCAGATCATAGGGCAACTCTCTCATTAGGGAGAGACAATCAGTGGTCGTTTAATCTGAGGGTCATTATGCCTCAAGCAAGAGGAGAGATTGAGAATGAGAGTCTTTCATGGTAACCTCAGTGAGCACAGGAATTAAACCCACACTGCTACTATCACCTGCCAGTTGCCCAGCCAACGAGCCTAACCAACTCTCTTAGTTAAGTAGAACACTTCAAAGGAAGATATTTGTGAATAGACAGCCCTGGCATGCCAATCCAAATGTTCCAAGTGTGAATGCCTACACCAGGATACTAACTAATGGAAGATCATTGATTATGAAGGCAAATTACTTGACATGGGTTAGAATTTGGCTGAGTGGGAGAGCAGGGATAAGAGACAGGTGGTTTGTTTGTCAGCGTGAGATTGGTGGCGTCTGCAAAGGAGGTAAAAACAATGACTACAGGTCCTGGAAACCAGATTCTGGATTAGTGGTGCTGGAAGAGCACAGCAGTTCAGGCGGCATCCAAGGAGCAGCGAAATCGACGTTTCTGGCAAAAAGGGCTTTTGCCCGAAACGTCGATTTCCCTGCTCCTTGGATGCTGCCTGAACTGCTGTGCTCTTCCAGCACCACTAATCCAGTGTCTCCAAAGGAGCTGTGTTGAGGCCTCAGAATTGGTGACCTAGACAATGGGGTAAAAGGTCACATATTCAGGTTTATAAAGGCATGAAGACAGCTGAAATTCTCAGCAGTGTTGCCAGCAACATGAAATTATAAAAGATTATATGTGTATTAATTGTGACTTTCATGGAGATTCTAAAAATAAATGAGGGAGGCCATTTTCTAAATGCTGAGGCGTGAGGATTGGAAGACATTCAGCAGCCTGGAGCATCTAGGATCATTTAAAAAAAAGTCATGACGAGCTACATAAGACAATCAAACAGGCAAGTGGAATGCTAACTAGAGGGCTAGGATACAAGGGGGTAAACGTTATCCTTCGGCAATACGCAACCAGAGTTGGATGATGTCGAGAGTCACCATGAGCAGTTCCTACAGCTAAGGAAGGATGCTCAAATCAGAGGAAAATACAGTGAATACCTCAATCAAACATAGATTTGTTTTTACCGCAGATTTTATGCAGGTAAACCTCTGCAGGGCAGGTCATGCTTTTTGTACTTGTTTGAAGCAGGATGCATTGCATTGACCGTGCAGAGGGTGATTTACAAGATACCTGGACTGCAGGCATTAAATTACAAGAGGATATTAAACAAAACTAAGTCTGTACTCCCTGGAATTTAGAAGTGATTCTTTGCGATGCTCAGAAGAGCAGAAAGAGTAATTTGAGAGAACCTATTTCTGCGACTGGGGGAAACAAGGACTGGACGCCCTTTTAAAAGTGGAATGATGGAACATTTGTGTGTACAAAGAGTGGTAGAAATGTGAATTGGTTTTCTACAAATAGCAATTGACATTAGATTGAATGTTGATTTTAAAACTGAGATCAATGCGTTTTCTTTTTTCAAATTGGCTTAAAGCATGGGAGTGAAACGGTTATGTAGAATAAGGTCACAGGTCAGACATGACCATATTGTATGACAGGAGAGGCTTGACCTCCTGCTGTGCCAATATTCCAAGCTGTCAACATTCCCCTCTCCTGCCACCAACTTTCCAAGATGACTCACCCAGGAAGTGACAGCGCTAAGGTGCCCACTCAAGGGGGACTCCTCCAGTTGACATCCATTCTATACTAAGGCAGACATACTAAATCTGGGCCTACCTAAGAAATATCCAAAACAGCTGAAACCCAGAAAACAGCTGGAAGTATCTCCATGACCTTGGGAAGGTATTGGGGAGTATGGGACACTTAACATCAAATAAAGATGCCAAACTTATCCCAATGACAAAACATCACAGACACTTGTTTCATACAAAGTAAAGTAGGAGCCATAAAGTCTATACAGTACGGGAAAAGGCCCTTTGGCCCATCATGTCTGCACTGGTCTAAATTCTAACCCATTTTTCAGCACTTGGCTCATTGCCTTGTATGGTATGTTATTTTAAGTATTCATCCAAATATTTCTTAAAAAAACTTGAGGCTTCCTGCCTCTACTACCCTTTCAGCCACTAAGCTCCAGATACCACAATCCTTTGGGCAAAACTTCCTGAAATCTATTCCCTCCATAAGCAAGCAATTAACAATTTCCTGACAGCTTCATGTTTTTTTATTCAGTCACTTCACATCCAATGCTTACACAGAAACATAGAAAATAGCTGCAGGAGTAGGCCATTTGGCCCTTCGAACCTGACCCACCATTCAATATGAACATGGCTGGTCATGCAATCCCAGTATCCCATTCCTGCTTGCTCCCCATAACCCTTGATCCCCTTTACTCATAAGGGCCACATCCAGCTCCCTCTTGAATATATCGAATGAAATGGCCCCAACAAATTGCATATCAAGAAGAAGTAATCTTTATACAATGATTACACAATTTGAACGAAATTTACAGCACCTTTATATCGGCCATTCACTTCCATTCAGATTTTAGACACCAGAATTACCTAACATCAAAGGTCAAAGACAATGCCAATGAGAGTCATGATGGTTACAATCAATTTTACATTCAATTTCCACTTCTGTTTTCAACATTCAATTTCAACTTGACCCACTTTTTCAGTTAGTATGGCTTGATCAAAATGTCGAGACAGGACATGTGTTTTATTAATGTCCAACGGTAATTTTGATTCTTATTGATTCAAGGAGAGCACTAGGTCTTGCAATTTGAGAATTGAGTGTTTCTCTGGGTATCAATTAGACTTGATAGCGAGAAAACACAGATTGAAGGTAACTGGTAAAAGAACTACAGGCAACGTGGGAAAATTGTGGATGTGGATGTGGAAAGGATGGTTCCTCGTGAAGGAGAATTTTGACCAATTAAAAATGAAGGGGTTGCCCATTTAACAGAGACAAGGAGAAATGTTTTCTCATAGAGTCATAGAGCCATAGAGATGTACAGCATGGAAACAGACCCTTTGGTCCAACCCGTCCATGCCAACCAGATATCCCAATCCAATCTTGTCCCACCTGGCAGCACCTGGCCCATATCCCTCCAAACCCTTCCAAATGCCTCTTAAATGTTGCAATTGTACCAGCCTCCACCACTTCCTCTGGCAGCTGATTCCATACACATACCACCTTCTGTGTGAAAAAGTTTCCCCTTAGGTCTCTTTTATATCTTTCCCCTCTCACCCTAAACCTATGCCCTCTAGTTCTGGACTCCTGGACCCCAGGGAAAAGCAACATGACCTCCCAACTCCTGCACTCAATACTCTGACTAATAAAGGAAAGCATACTAAGTGACTTCTTCACTATCCTATCTACCTGCGACTCCACTTTCAAGGAGCGATGAACCTGCACTCCAAGGTTGGAGTATCATGGGTCCTTGATTCTCCCTTCCTCAAACAGTGGTGCAAAGTCTTTGGATATTTTTAAGGCAGGGACAGATATAGCCTTGAACAGTGTTATGGAACAGACCAAACCCCTCAAAGTATTAAGAAAATAGTCTAGATATTAATTTTCTCTTATTTTAAAGGTAAATATAAGGTGTTGTGCTCCAGATGCAATTTGATTGGTCAACCTACCGGATTTAAAGCAAAACACACTTTATTCGTCCACTACAGTTAAAATACAACAAAGGAAAGAAGGAATTGGAATAACTTAACTCTATTGGAAAACTTAACAAAATAATAACATCACATAAACACACTCTCGGCAAAAGGCAAGCTCAGAAAACAAACTGTCTCATGTGCAACTCCTGTAGAAGGAAGAGAACCCTCAGCTTTTGACGGTAACTGAGAGAAAGAAAAAATAGCTTAGACTTCTTCAAGACCCCATCAGCAACTGCTGAAAACAAAAACTAAGAATCCTGGTTCTGTGGGAGCTTGACCACACCCATTCAGACTGCCTCTATTGTTCCAACCCCACTCTAGCTGCTCTGGTAGACTGCTCCATACTTCTGCCTTAAAGCCTCTCTTAAAAAAAAACAGGACAAAATACATCTCTTTAAGCCACAGCATCATTACACAAGAGAAAGGATAGAATTTTTTCAGCGCTAGGCAGTATTTAGAATAATCAGATCAGCCATGATTGTTTGGGGTGGTGGAGCAGCTCAAGTGATGAAGGGGCTACTTCCTCCAAAGAGTGGCCTAATTTGTAAGTTGGTATTCTCACAAAAATATTTTTACACAGTGAATTGCAGTTGAAACAGATTCAAAAGTCACTTTTAAAGGGTAAATAATCAAAGAACAACCATGATTCAGGGGACAAAGACTAGAGAAATGAGGATAAATGGCTAGCTGTTTCAAAGGGCTACCCTTGGTACAAGGGATGATCTCATAGAGATTTATAAAATCATGAAGGGCATGGATAGGATAAATAGATAGGGTCTTTTTCCTGGGGTGGGAGAGTCCAGAACTAGAGGGCATAGGTTTAGGGTGAACGGGGAAAGAATATAAAAGGGACCTAAGGGGCAACTTTTTCACGCAGAGGGTGGGACGTTTATGGAATGAGCTGCCAGAGGAAGTGGTGGAGGCTATTACCATTACAACATTTAAAAGGCATCTGGATGGGTATATGAATATGAAAGGTTTAGAGAGATATGGGCCAAGTGCTGGCAAATGGGATTAGATTAGGTTGGGATAGCTGGATGGCATGGATGAGTTGGAGCGAAGGGTCTGTTTCTGTGTTGCCCATCTCTATGATTCTATGATTCTATGACCAATTCTATGATCTGAAAACTCGTGTTCATGAGCCTCAGATAGGCAGATGTTAAAACGATGAGCTTCTCTATTTCTGTTTACTTACAAATGGACAGAGACATTTCTGAGAACATCGAGTCAAGACATCAACAAAAAGCAAGTGCATGTAGAGGATGTGATTGGGAACGTCAGAAACAAACTGTTCAAATGAGAAAAAAAAGTGCACTTTTTACATTCGACCATTGAAAAATCGTCAGCAGTTCTAACCACACTTCTGAATAGATTTTAATCCTTTTTACCTGGAGTGGTAAGAAGGTAAGTGGGTAACCTATTTTCAAACTGTCCTGGGATTAGATGCATTTATAGGAGCATCTTGTTCAGATTCCTACAAGACACGCTCAAGGTTAATCATTCACTGGGTCCTGTCATGTGGATGGTTGGGTTAAATCACAAATCCCAAGTTAAAACTTTTAAGGAACAAAAGCAGAAAAGGTGAGAGAAATACAGCAGCTTCAGAGAAATAGATGGAACGCCTTGAGTCCTGTATAATCTTACTTCAGAACGGAAGAGTGGTAGCAAGGTCGAATCATTGCATCCCTACAGTCTGTATCTCAGCCAGACCCACCCCGCCATCCTATCCCTGTAACCCTGCATTTCCCTGGGCTAATCCACTTAGCCTACACATCCCTGGACACTGTGAGCACTTTAGGAGAAAATGAGGACTGCAGATGCTGGAGATCAGAGTCAAAACGTGTGGCGCTGGAAAAGCACGGCCAGTCAGGCAGCATCCGAGGAGCAGGAGAGTTGACGTTTTGGGCATAAGCCCTTCGTCAGGAATGTGGGGTGGGTGAAGAGGGCTGAGCGAGATAAATAGGAGGGTAGGGGTGGGGCTGGGGGAAGGCAGCTGGGAAGGTGATCGGTAGTTGCAAGTCAGGAGTGATTGTGATGGGTCAGAGAGGAGAGTGGACCGGATAGTTTGGAAGGAAGATGGACAGGTAGGACTGTTCAAGAGGGTGATGCCTTGTTGGAGGGTTGGATCTGGGATGAGTTGGAGGGAGGGTAGAGATAAAATTAGAGTGGTGCTGGAAAGGCACAGCAGGTCAGGCAGCAATCAGAGAATAGGAGCAGGATAAATCTGTAAACTGGGTAAGAAATTAGTTGATAGGTTTGGTGACCTCCAATCCCCCACCCTTTTTTCCGAAGCAAAACAGCCCTTTGAACTTGGACTGTGACTTGATTCTCTCTGCACACACGCTGAGTTTCTCCAGCTCTGTTTGCTTCTCACCAATTAAACATCCTCCTTGTTGAAATTTCTTTGATCTCCTGACTCACCCATGTACCTCACTGGCAAAGGACTGCTGGGATGTGCAAAGATGTGCAGGTTAGAGAGATTGGCCATGCTAAATTGCTCATGGGCCTCCTCCACTGCCATGTCCAAGCCACCGGATGCCTGAAGGAAGAATATCTTATCTGATGAAGGGCTCCTGCAAGAAACATCGATTGTCCTCTGATGCTGCCTGACCTGCTGTGCTTTTCCAGCACCATTCTAATCTTGTCTCTGATCTCCAACATTTGCAGTCCTCACTTTTGTCTTGGGGGGAGGGTAGATGAGGTATCTGGTGAAATTGACATTGATGCCATGTGGTTGGAGGGTCCCAATATGGAAGATGAGATGAGAATGCCCATCTCCTGCCTCTTCCTCTATACCAATGCACATTACTTTTTATCTCAATCATCATCCAATGCCCACTTGAATGCCTCAATTGAACCTGCCTCCACCTCATTGTGGTCTGGTGAGATTTCGCTCATATATCAGTAAAGTGATGGAAAATACCATCAAACAGTGCTATCATTCCACCAACTACACAGAACCCTGCACAGAAGAAATAACAGTGAGGATTAAAAGTGGGCAGATGTGGGTCAATGGATTTTTCAAAAGGAATTTGATAAGCTGTGCCATAAAAGATAAAGATAGTGGTTCACGGAATTAAGGAGAATACAGTTTATTGGAAAGTGTGACGGTTGCAGGATAGGAAGGGAAAAGTGAGGATGAAGTGACTTTCTTGCAATGGGGAGGTGTCATTTGTGGGTGATTTTATGGGGGGGGCGTCTGTGTTGGCTCCACTGTTATTGATTATACACACCAATCATCTAGATTTGGAAACTGAGAGGACAATATTGGATTTCAAAATTTACAGCCAAATAAAGAGTACAGTCAGTCAGGCGATTGACTGTGTGGAGTTTGCACGTTCTCCCCGTGTCTGCGTGGGTTTCCTCCGGGTGCTCCGGTTTCCTCCCACAATCCAAAAATGTGCAGGTTAGGTGAATTGGCCATACTAAATTGCCTGTAGTGTTAGCTGAAGGGGTAAATGTAGGGGAATGGGTCTGAGTGGGTTGCGCTTCGGTGGGTCGGTGTGGACTTGTTGGGCTGAAGAGCCTGTTTCCACACTGTAAGTAATCTAATCTAGTCTAAATTACAATTTTTATTCCAATTTGCTTCTTTTCTCACTTCATCCTGGAAACCACAAAGCTCCAGATGGGCAAGGAGAATTAAACATCAGAAGAATTAGAATTAGGTTTATTGTCACATACACTCAGGTACAGGAGTACTGTGAAAAGTTTACAATGTCACCCGACACGGTGCCATCTGAGGGAACAAAGTACCTAGGTACAAATCTTAGATACAAAATAGAGAAATAAATTAAAAGAAGGTTAAGGGGAAATTGCAGTTATTTGTAGTATAAGCATAACTTAGAAACATAAGAAATAAAGTTAAAAAGTTAAAAATTACAGTCTTTCTATAAAGGACTCATAGAAGATGAACACAGGGACTTCCACATGTGGTTAGATTAGATTACTTACAGTGTGGAAACAGGCCCTTCGGCCCAACAAGTCCACACCG
>NC_057713.1:10687975-10718041 GCF_004010195.1 Chiloscyllium plagiosum
CCCGGAGGAAACCCACGCAGACACGGGGAGAACGTGCAAACTCCACACAGTCAGTCGCCTGAGTCAGGAATTGAACCAGGATCTCCGGCGCTGTGAGGCATCAGTGCTAACCACTGTGCCACCGTGCCGCCCACCAATTGGTTGGGTTGGATTTGTCCTGCCTTTTGTGAGCAGGGCATCCCTGGACTGACCAGACTTGCAAACCACTGACCACCCTCACTGGTCCCCGGTCCAACAACCATTTCCACTCCCCTCCGGCCCTCAGCCACTCCGACCATGTCACTGCTGTTCCAAAGTAAGTTTTATTGATATAAAAAGCACTAAAAAATCTTTTAAAAAGAGAGAAGAAGAATGAGAAAAGAAACAAAAGAAAAGATGGATGGACTGGACGAGGCCCAGGCTGAGTTGCCTCGATGCTGCCCACTCTGGATTGAGTAGATACAATGCAGTATCTACCCATTAACGTTGAAAAAAAAAGTCCAGGGATGCCCTGCTCACAAAAGGCAGGACAAATCCAACCCAACCAATTCCTGCCCCATCAATCTACTCTCAATCATCAGTTTTTGGAGATACCGGTGTTGGACTGGGGTGTACAAAGTTAAAAATCACACAATACCAGGTTATAGTCCAACAGGTTTAATTGGAAGCACTAGCTTTCGGAGCGACGCTCCTTCATCAGGTCACAATCACCTGATGAAGGAGCGTCGCTCCGAAAGCTAGTGTGCTTCCAATTAAACCTGTTGGACTATAACCTGGTGTTGTGTGATTTTCAACTCAATCATCAGGAAAGTGATGGAAGGTGTCATCAACCAGTACCTACACAGCAATAAGCCTCTCAGTGACTCTCCGTTTGGGTTCTGCCAGGGCCACTCAGCTCCTGATCTCATTATAGCCTTGGTTCAAACATGCACAAAGGAGCTGAATTCCCAGAGGTGAGGTGGGAGTGTCAATCCTTGACATCAAGGCTGCATTTGACTGTGTGGCAAAACTACTGTCAATGGGAATCAGGGAGAAAACTCTCTGCTGGTTGGAGTTATACCTGGCACAAAGGATGATAGCTGTGTTTGTTGGAGGTCAGTCATCTCAGCTACAGGACATCTCTGCAGGAGTTCCTTAGGGTAGTGTCCTAGGTCCAACCATCTTCAGCTGCTTCATCAATGAGCTTCCCTCCATCATAAGGTCAGAAGTGGCGATGTTTGCCCAGGACTGCACAATATTCATCACTATTCATCAGATACTGAAGCAGTCTCTGTTAAAATTCAACAAGATCTGGGCAATATTCAGGCTTAGACTGACAATTAGCAAGTAAGATTCACACCAAACAAGTACCGAGTATTTCCAAGAAGGGAGAATCTAATTATTATCACTTGACACTAAAAACATTATCATCATTGAACCCTCCACAATCGAGATGCTGGGGTAACTATTGACCAAGAACAGAAGTAGACTAGCTATTTTAATATTGTAGATAAAAGAACAAATCAGAAACTAAGTATCCTGCTGACTCCCCAAAGCTTTTTCACCATCTACAAAACAAAGTCAGGAATGTCATGGAATACTCCCCTCTTGCCTGTACAATGTAGCTACAACAACTCAAAATCCTCGATTAGATCCAGGGTAAAGCAGCCTGCTTGATTAACACTAAATCCACAAACATCCATTCCATTTGCCTTCATAGCTCCATGGTAGCTGTACGCATCAGTTACAAGATGCACTGCAGAAATTCATCAATTCAATATCCTTAGACAGGATCTTCCAAACCCATCTACCCTACCATCTGGAAGGACAAGGCAGCAGAGACATGGGAACACCACCTCCTGCTAGCTCCCCTCCATGCGCCCACCATCCTGACTTGGGAATATATTGCTGTTTCTTCACTGTCACTCGGTCAAAATTTTGGAACTCCCTTTCTAGTGACAGGGTGGACCTATGTCAAATTGAGCTGCAGCAGTTAAAGAAGGCATCTCACCACCACCTCCTCAAGGTCAAATAGAGATGGGAAATAAATGCTGGCCCAACTCTTGGTGCCCACTTCCCATGAATGAACAGGCCAAGAGATAGAATCAGCAGAAAAGCAGGTCTCCATATGTCTGCTCCTTTCTAAAGGTGGGTACGTTATGAAGTTTGGAAGTGTACTGAATTAATTTGATGTAAACTAACTGGACAGATAGAGTTTAATGTAGAATAATGAGAAACAAAGCATTTTGCAATGAGGAACATGAAGATCAAATATATCTGAAATCATTGTTCCTGAATGACTTGGTGAACAGACAGATCTTCATGCGTCGATATATAGATCATTACAGGCAGCCATGGATAAGATTATGAAAAACAGATCAACAGCAGATAATACAGAACTTGCATTAAAGTTTAGCCTAAGTTGGGTTTGTTTCCAGTATTGGACACATTCACAGAAATAATAGTAATAGGTAGTTTTGGATATTGGTGGAGCTTTGGCAGAGATTTTTTTTCGATATCTATTAATTCCTCTCACCTTCACTTTGAAATTTTAGTAAGTTGTTTTTGCATGAACATTCCGAGGTCCTCTGTTACCCTTCGTCCAGCCAATGTGAGGGAGATGGAGGTGGTGATGGACTTTGCAATTTGACCACCAAATATACAGTGAAATATGACAGGACTCCTCATGTCTTGGCTCACTTTGAAGGCCTGTTGGGTATCTTTGAAATACTTAACAGTTGGGGTGCTGGCAAACAAGACCTCAAGAGGCAGTCCTGACAGAAGTGAGATGTGCCATTTTGAATATCAGAATGATGGTTCTGGCTAAAGAAGATGCAGCTGAATGGAACTCCCGAGTTGTCTTGATTTCCTTGCCACTGAATCAGTGTCATGATAAGGAAGTGGGGAAGCCATGGCTCTGCCACAATAAAAGATGGCATGGGGTGGCAAGATGGCCCAGTAGTTAGCAGTGCTGTCTCACAGTGCTGGGGAACTGGTTTTGATCCCAGTCTTAGGTGACTGTGTGGACTTTGTACATTCTTCCTGTGTCTACACAGGTTTCCTCCTGCTATGGCATCTTACCACAGTCCAAAGATATGTAGGTTAAGTGGATTGGCCATACTAAATTACCTTGCAGAATCCAGGGGTGTGCAAGTTAGATGGCTTAGCCATGGTAAAATGTAGGATGAGATGCATTTTGATATAGACTCAATGTTCTCATTTTGCATTGTATGAATTCTACGGTGCTGTGACATGTGGAGATATCCTCTTGTCTAAAGATCCGAAATCAGCCACCTTTAGACTCATGAGGAAGATCCAACCTGGTCTCCGAGGGATAACCAGCAAGACAAATATTTTCAGAATGACAATTCTCAGTATTTGAAAGTTTGCAAACTGGGATATGATCTTGAGTAGCTCTGATCTCACTGCAATCTCAATATGAATCAAGCCTCAGGCTATTGCTATCAACTGTTAAGAGATGGCTTGAACCAACCATGAGATTTATTTTGCCCTACAGGCATGTGGTGCTGAAGGTATGAAATGTGTTGCATTTTTCATCTCTGAGACATCTGTTGGCGCAGCTTTATTGAGGAAAGAATTGTCTAGCTGGAAGTTGAATTCAGGGTGAAGGTGTTGAGAGTGTGGTGCTGGAAAAGCACAGCAGGTCAGGCAGCATCTGAGGAGCAGGAGAATCGCTTTTTCAGGAAAAAAAATCCTTCAGTAGGAAATCAAGGTGAAGCTGTGTCATGGTGATGGTCCTGGCCTTGTTCTACACTAGTACCTGAGTCATGCCAACATTTCCAAATGTGGTCATCAATGTGACATCAACCAGTTCATCTGTTTTGGAAGATGTCGATTGTGGGATAAAAATTGGCCAGAGTACTGGAACAATTCCTACTCTTCTCCTTCAAAATAATGTCATCGGAATTTTTTTTGGTTACTGGGCAGGCTGGCAGGAGCTCAGTTTAACGCCTCATCTGAGGGGTAGAACTCTCTCCATTCTTAACTTACTGATGTTCTCACTGGCATCTCATTGGCAGATCCTAGTGAGAATTCCAGTTGGACATAGTTAAGGGTCACCTTGCCATGGGAATGTGGTGGTGACCCAGTGAGAGTGGGAAGGTATTGGTTAACCTGACGCAATGGTGGTGGGTAGTGCACACAGGCATTGGGGGAGACGCCTCATATCCTGCGCAGATTGCCCCCAATTCTGATGTTGCCGCAAATTGAATCCAAGTGAATCCCAGGCACTTGCCAAGCATGAAAGGAAATGGTCTAGATAGTTGTGAGAAATCGAGGATGGAGACATTGGGGGTGGGGGAAGTGGGAAGGGGTCTTGACATGGAACAAGGGATAAAAGGTTGAAATAGGGGATGGCCACAGACACCCCCAGGATACCTGCCCTCAGGGTACGGCGGGAGTGCTTGCAGTCCCTGCAATGGCCACCGCTCCTAGCTGGCGCTACTGAGGTGAATGTGCAGCCATTCGATCACATTGGTTCCAGGTCTCCCAGCAATGGTAGGCAGACAGAGATCTTATTTTAAAGCAATTAATGATGGGTTGCAATGGTGCAAGATTTGTAGCATCGGTGGGGTCCCTCACCTGGCCTTGTAGCCATAGTATGCCATGAAACCCAATCCAGCCATGGAAAACCAGCTCAGACTATGTGCCCAGAACACATGAACTGTAGGGTTTCTCCATGTACAGTCATGCCATGCCACAGAGTGCTGACTGCTGGCCAGAGAGCTCTTTAATGACTGACTGAGTAAAGCCAAGAGTTTTGAGAAAATATGTTGTAAATGGCTTGAATTGCTCCTTGATAGCTGTGGCTCAGACTTGTTCATCATGGAGCCCATGGTTAATGTCAATGCTGGCATCCGCAAATCCATCATAAATTCTTGTAAACATAAATCTAAGAATCCTTAATGAAGGCTGAAGACCTGCCTTGGGTGAGACGTGTTTCCTGTGAGAGATCGCAAGTTGGGCATGAGTACCTAATACTTAGTCTGGGTCTGTGCAAGGCCTTTTCATTGTGTGAGAGAGATAAAAGTAAAAATTGTAGAATCCCTATAGTGTGGAAGCAGGGCATTTGAGGCAACACTGACCCTCTGAAGAGCATCTCACCTCGACCCACTCTCTACACTTGTATTCCTACATTTCCCATGGCCAATCGACCCAACCTGCACAGATTTGGACTGTGGGAGGAAATCGGAGCACACCCATACAGACACAGGGAGAATGTACAAACTCCACACAGACAGTCGCTCAAGGATGGAATTGAACCCAGGTCCCTGGCACTTTGAGGTAGCAGTGCTAACCACTGAGCCACCATGCTGGCCAAGTTGCCATACCTAAGTGTACCGCGTTAATTTGGGGGAGAGGTAGTATGAGGGCAACAGGCAAACACTCTTTGTTATTGCAAGTGATTAACACAAAGAAAAGATGAAACATGACAACTATGCTGATTAAATTACAGAATCAATCAAGAAAGGGTTTTTCTTAGAAAATTAACACACAGTGTTCAAGACATCCTTTCACCTTCTCACCATTTATAAGCACACTCTTGAATGTAGCCCATGCCATAATTATAGAGTCATGCAGCATAGAAGATGACCCTATTTTCTGTGTTTCGAAGTCTATACTGGCCTATCTATACTTCTCCCACTTTCCAGCCCTAGGCCCATAGCCTGGAATGTTATGACATTTCAAGTCCTCATCCAAACATGTTTTACAAGATGTGAGGTTTTCCTGCCTGGTTACACCACCCAAGCAGTCCATTCCAGATCCCCATCACCCTCTGGGTGGAAAACATTTTCCTCAAATTCCTTCTCAACTTCCTGCCCGTCGCCTTGAAATTATGCCCCCATGTTACTGATCCTTCAATTAAGAGGAACAATTGCTTAAATCCAATCCATTGTTTATGGGATCACCTAATCCTGTTTATCGCATGCTGCTTTTTGCAGATTTGGTATGCAAGTGGTCCTGTGTATAGTTTCATCAGGTTTCTGTTTTCAGGTATGCCCTTGAGTCAAACAGACTAGGTGATCTCAACCTAGTTTTCTGATCTCTACTATATTTGGTTGCCTTCAACTAGGGCAATAATGAGGGTTCCTGGTATGCCAGGCAGGAAGTGGTAAACTGACCTTTGTTCACCAGGGCTATGTAGATCTGAGCTAAAGTGAGGACTGCAGATACTGGAGATCAGAGTCAAGATTAGAGTGGTGCTGGAAAAGCACAGCAGGTCAGGCAGCATCTGAGGAGCAGGACAATCGACGTTTTGGGCAAAAGCACTTCATCAGAAATCCTTTGCAATTAATCACTAATCCACTCTAATCTTGATATGTAGATCTGGGACAAAGCTTTGTTGGTGATCGTGATTTTCTCAACTGGTTTTGCAAGTGGATTTAAAATTGTGTTTCCATTCAGGTAATCAATGTTTGAAGCTGGTTAAATGGCCCTCTGTTGGTCTGACATTCAAAAATAGGGCAAAGAGGTTGACAATACAACATGCTCTGAGCAATCTTCAAAACCATTCTCTCCTTGTGTTCTCTCACTTTGATGCAGAGTCAGGAAAATTATCTACCTTGTTGAAATGGTATTTCATGCAAAAGAGTTTATGATGCATTCATAAACAAGAAACAGCCTGCATTTCATTGCAATCAAATTCATGTGTTCAAATCTTTGACCTAAAAACAAGATGGGATTAGTGTTGGGATTAACCATATGGACTTTTGCTTTGTGACACAAGCAAACAATCAGTACCATTATAAACACAGCTTCAAAGAAATCAGCAGTTTTCTAACTTTGCTACATTGAGTTTATTAGGCTGATTACAATTGAATTAGACAGCCTGGAACCAGTACTTTCAAGTGCCTAATCCCAAGAACAATCACAAATCATTTAATAGATCACCTAGAAGAGCATTAATCACACAGACAGTTCTATTCCCATCTCTGGAAAGGACATGTGGGACACAAGCACTTTCACAGAATATCTTCACACCAAATCCCAACACATCATTCACCCCACATTTTCAATTGTGCTTAGAAACTGAGAATTCTTTCAAAATGCATAAATAATCAATCAGAAACAAACCAGAAATTGCTGAAAAAGCTCAGCAGGTTAATAACCAGTCAGGAGAAAGTGAGGTCTGCAGATGCTGGAGATCAAAGCTGAAACTTTATTGCTGGAACAGCACAGCAGGTCGGGCAGCATCCAGGGAACAGGAGATTCGACGTTTCGGGCACAGGCAGGGCCCGTGCCCGAAACGCGAATCTCCTGTTCCCTGGATGCTGCCTGACCTGCTGTGCTGTTCCAGCAATAAAGTTTCAGCAATAACCAGTCAGCCCTTATCAGAAACTTACTAACAAATTTTGCCAATTAAACTTTTCAAAACTATTGCTTATTGACAGATTATTTGGTTATCACATTACTTTTTATGAGAGTTTGCTGGGTAAATTGACAGCAGTGTTTCTAAGTTACAACAAGGTCTCAGTTTCAAAAGCACTTAAATGATTGTAAAGTACTTTGGAATAGACTGATGACATGAAAGGTACCACATAAATGCAAGACTTGCAAGTTTTTCCTGTTCCAGTTTACATGCGGGGGTTATGTCCCGAGCACTACATCGTCTTTAATGTTGCACAAATTGCCTAGTTAATGCTACAATACTGGGATTTTAACAAGGAGAAATTATGGTGTAGTGGTAATATGACCACACTAGTAATCCTAGGGACCAGGGCACAATAGTGGTGACTAAGAAGCTATCATTAATTGTTGAAACATCTCTAATGCCCTGTAGAGAAGAGAATCTGATGTCCTCACTCTGTCTGACCTATATTTGACTCTAGACTCACAGCATTGCACACGACTCTTAGAAGTCACTCAGTTCAAGAGTAATTAGGGATAGGCAATAAACATTTACATTCCATGAAATAATTAGATGTTCAATGTACCACAAATTAAAAAGCATTGCACACATGGTTTGGCTGCTATATTTCCTTCGTTCTGAAAGTGACTGCACATTAAAGGTACTTCATTGGCTGAAAAGTGTTGTAGAATGTTCTGCTCTATATAAGTATTTGTTTCTTCCTTCATTGCTGAATACCACTAATCAATACATAAACATAATCAGGTGTAGGCAGTTGACAAGTAAACTGGTTAAACTAATGGAAATATTATCAGGGATTAGAAAGGCAGTTTAGTGACAGCATTAACTGGATCACGGCTTATCACTAACATTTACAGCTGTTTCCTTATAATATTCTTGCTTTTGTTGTACTGCTAATGAAACTTGAGTCCACTCAGATCAGAGAAACCTTTGGAAACCCATTTCTATGGTTTCTGGGGCTGGGCTGGACTGTATGAACTTGGTTTCCTTATTTTTAGGAAAGGTATCATTGCCAAAGAGAGTGTGTAATGAGGGTTCCTCAGACTTGTTCCTGACATGGTGGGACTGTCCTATGAAGAGACATTGGGTAAACTGGGCCTGCATTCTCCAGAGTTTTGAAGAACAACAAAAGGTCTCATTGAAACCTGCAGAATATATAAAGGGTTGATACTCCCTGCTGGTTGAGGAGTCTAGAAGCAGGGGCATAATTGAAAAGAAGGGGAATACCATGTAGGCTCGAGATGAGGAAAATTATTTTTACTCAGAAGTTTGTGAACCTTTGATATTCTCTACCACAGAGGGTTGTGGAGGCTCAGTACATGAGCATAGAATCATAGAATTCCTATAGTGCGAAAAGAGACCATTCGATTCTTCAAGTCTGCATTGACCCTCCGAAGATTATCCTATCCTGTCACCCTAAATTTACCATGGCATGTTTAAGGTAGAGATTGACTATCAGTAGCTTACAGAGTCATGGGGAAAAAGTAGGTCAAAGGCATTGAAGTCATCGTATTGAATGGTGAGATAGGCTTGAGAGGCTGAATGGCCTCCTCCTGTTCCTACATTCGTGTACTGCAGCTTGCCACAAAGCTGGAAGAAAGGGCAAGATCACATAATATTGCAGCAGTTTCTGTGCTGATGCATACTGTGTCTCATTAGCACATCACACAGTCACGCTTAACTCTTTCAGACTGCTGTCTAGCCAAAATGGTTCATCTCTTTTCACTGAGAAGGAGTCAACAATTCAACCTCTTGAGCCTACTCTGCCATTCAATTCAACCTTGGCTGATCTCATCTCGATCTCAGCCCCACCTTCCTGCCACTTTCCCTAAGCCTTCCACAACTCCTCACAAAAACTGCACCGAACTCTTCCTTATTCAGTGTACCAGAGCCCACTACACTCCGGGATAGTGAATTTTAAAGATTCATGAGCCTTTTAGAGAAGCAATTCCTCCTCATCTCTGTTTTCAATTGTTGTCCTTTATACTAAAACTATGACCTCTCATTCTAGATTCCCCCACATGAGGAAACATCCTTTCTATACCTATTTATTCAATCCCCTTTGGCATCTTATACACATCAGTTAGATTGCCTCACATTCTCTAAACTCCAGAGAATATAGGTCTAAACCACTCAATTTCTCCTCATAAGACAAGCCTTTCACCTCTGGAATCAAACCTCCTCTGAATTGCCTGCAATGCAACTACATCCCTCCTGAAGTAAGGGGATCAAACTGTACACACAATAACCTATGTGCGGCCTGACCAGCACGCTATACAGTTGCAACAACACTTCCTTATTTTTGTACACTATTCCTTTATCAATAAAATTTCTTTTGACCTCCTTCCCATCTGCTCTACCTGTGATTCATGCACAGGGGCACATGGATCACTCTGCACTGAAACACTCTGAAATGTCACTCTGTTTAGATTATGAGCTGGAAATGTGTTGCTGGAAAAGCGCAGCAGGTCAGGCAGCATCCAGGGAACAGGAGAATCGACGTTTCGGGCATGAGCCCTTCTTCAGGAAGATTATGAGTTGCCTTTCTATTCCAGTGACAAAAATGGACAACCTCAAAATTACCCTTCTGCTTAAACTCCATCTGTCAAATTTTGGCCCACTCACTTAGCCTATCCATAACCATCTGCAAATTTTAAAATTTTAATCATTGCAGCTTACTTTCCCACCCATTTTAGGTGCAAATCTGCAAATTTGGCTATACAGTAGCGCCTTGACTTACGGACTTAATCCGTTTCGGGACCCGGTTCGCGAACCAAAAAGTTCACAAACTGAATCAATTTTCCCATTGTTCGGATATTCAAAGCGCGTGTAGCAAAGCAGAACAATGACAACGAAACCACGGGCTTTTTGTGTCCGTACCTTCGTTCGTACCTTGAATTTTGTATGTATGTTGAAGCAAAATTTTATGTACAATCCTGTTCGTAAACCGATTTGTTCATGAACGGGGTCGTTCGTATGTCGAGGCGCTACTGTAGTACCTTCCATCTTGCTTTTAAGTTATTGTAGATTGTAAGTAGTTGTGACCTGAAGACCAAAACTGTGGCACCCCATTGGTTACATCTTGCCAACCAGAAAAGGATTCATTCATCCTGAGTCTCTGCATTCTGTTGCTTAGCTAATCCTCTATCCAAGCTAATACGTAATACCTAACCTCATGTGATCTTACCTTGTGTCTTAACATTTTGTGTGGCACCTTATCCAATTGTGAACAGCCAAGTGGGCACAAAATGAGTGGGCAATCAGAGAGCAAACATGGACACCTAAGAAGCTCACTGGTCCAATTCATGAGATGGATTGTCCCCCGTTGTCCCTGCACAGAAAGGTGCCTAAAGGCAGCAATGCAAGGCACCAGTGTGCTCCAAAGTACAGTATTGAAGTGGATGATGGAATTTTGGGCGGGTCAGAGAGTTGCTATGATGGACGTGAGGCCAATGCATGTGCTTGGACAGAGTAGAGGGTGCAGATGGTCTCTGTCCATGGAGTGTGGTCCAAGCTGTTGGGGACAGCTGGCCAAGATGGAGTACGGGAAGGGCAAGCAGCAAGTTGGGAATTATTGCTGGCTGATTTCTCTCTGCTGTATGGAAGAACAGGACATTATATGCAAATGAAATGAGATTAAGTACTAATGAGATGAGATAGGCTTCCTACCCTTTAAGGTACGATTCCCTGAACATCTTGCTGTTCAGACCTTGGGTGGACAATTGGACATTGTCTTCCTTCATGTTTTAAATCTCGTTTTCTCACTCTTGCCATGACTGACTTTCCATTGCCCATGTCATCCGGGGGCTGGGGCAGTCCTGTCCAGTATCTCAACTCGTATCAGCATATCTATGGTGTTAGTGTTTTTTCCAAAAAGGGGAGGAGATTCTCTTTTACTGAAAGCCCAAGTTACACCATTTCAATTCGTAACTGGGGCTACTTATCCTCTTTTTAAAGTTATGTAAACCTGTAAGTGTAATGCAAAGTAGGAATGCAATCTTGGATCCTTGATGGCGCAGGTGATTTCAAAGCAATTTATGGCTTTAAAATAGGGCACCTCTCATTGTTGGCATGCCTGTGGCTGACTTCTGCCTTGCTTCTCCACGTTAAGATTTTACAACCATCAGAGGTAACCTGGATCCACCTGTGGTCCAATGGAGATGATTAAGTGGATTAATATTGCTTTATTACCCTGTCACCACTCCAATTCAATGGGCAGTAGGAGACATCTGCTCCCTTCACCAGAACCAGCCAACTCAAACCCTGGTGAGATCGGACCACCTCACCAGATTCTGGGAGCACCGCCATTTCCTCTTCCTCCTGGGTCTGCCCTCTTGCAATACCAGCTGTGGCAACCAACCCTAGAGTGGCACAGAGCTGTCAGCCTGTGATTGGCTCAGAGCTCGACAAGGTGGGACTTGTCTTGTCTCTCAGAGAAACATGCGGTTGCCGGGTTTGACTTTGATTGGTCAAGGCATTACCCTAACAATTGAACCAGTGAAAGGATGTCACCTCCCCCCCCAACTCGTTGTTTGCATTGTATCCAGAACAGTGCATGCAAATATTCTTTCTGTCCACATAAAACAGTAGCCTGTGCACACTTACATGTAGCTTCCAGTACACGCATATGCATTGTGTCCCTGCTTGACAATCTCATATTGTCAGCGTAATTCCTCACATGCAGGATTATACAGCAAGTGTTGTTCAATTACAGCAAATCTAATGTTGGACATTGGGTCATGGGTTTAATACCTTGCTAGTTGTGAGAAGCTGAAAGGATTTGCTGCTTGTTATGATCTTTGGGGCCAACATAACTGGCATCACACTGGCACTGAAATTTATACAGCACACTATTCACTTACACAATAGGCTCCTGAAACTGAGATTCCGACAAATTGTTTTGATGAGTGCAAGATGAAAATCTTTGATAAAATGTATCTCTTGCAATAATACTCATGTTCCTTATTACCAAATAACAATTAAATAGTCATTAGCTGATCAGGCAAGTCACTCAAAGAATATAACAAACTTCTCTTTACCCTTATCACCTCACAAGGATTATTACTACAGAGCTGAATGGAGGATAGAATGAATTCCAACAAAGAATTCACATCCCCTTCTGCAGAACTTGAGTGATTGCTTCTAAGCCTCTGGTATAAATGTAATTAGGCTAAACACAAATAGCATTAATACTCTCGTACACAAGGGAGAAGTATGAGGCACACAGCTATGTAACAATTGGCAGCTTACCATAATTAAACATTTTCATGGTGGATAGTTACTGATTAAAGAAAATTAGAATTGTTATTTTATTCCTTTTAAATTTTTTTAGCATATTACAGTGCTCTTTCAGCTGGAACTGTTATAGTTTGTGATCGCGCTGAGTCTCACAACGCCTGCTTTTTAACATTATCTTTATTTAACATGTAGTTTTTGGTTGTTTCACTGTCTATAGGGTGGAGTCTTCCACTGCTCAATGCCGTGTAAAAAGCAGATGGGAAGTACATGGATGTGAGAGGATAACCCTGATACTCTCAAACACTTCAAGCAATTTCAAACTCTTTTCTCATTGAGTCATTGTCGCAGGAGGAGACTCCTTCGAGCACACAGCTTCTTTGATACTTCAGTTGGATAAAACGCACATTGTCCATAAGACCATAAGACATAGGAGCAGAAATTAGGCCATTCAGCCCATTGAGTCAGCTCCATCACTCAATCATGGCCGATAGGTTTCTCAACCCCATTCTCCCGCTTTCTCCCCGTAACCCTTTCTCCCCATAACCCTTGATCTCATTGATCTCTGTCTCCATCTTAAATTTATTCAATGACCTGGCCTCCCCAGCCTTCTGTGGCAGTGAATTATACAGAATCACCACTCTCTGGCTGAAGAAACTTCTCCTTATCTCCATTTTAAAAGGTTTTCTCTTTACTCTAAGGCTTATCCCTCATGTCCTGGTCTCTCCTACTAATGGAAACATCTTCCCAACATACACACTGTCTAGGCCATTCTGTACTCTGTAAGTTTCAATTAGATCCCCCTCATCTTTCTAAATTCCATCAAGTATAAACCCAGAGTCCTCCAACATTCCTCATATGTTAAGCTTTTCATTCCTGGGACTGTTCTCGTGAACCTCCTCCAAGCATGCTCCAGGGCCAGTACACCCTTCCTGAGATATGGGGCCCAAAACTGCACACAATCCTCCAAATATAGTCTGCCAGAGCCTTATAGAACCTCAAAAGTACATTCCTTAGAAGGCATATGGCAAACACACCATATGTCTTCTGGACCACTCTATCCACCTGTGTAGCAACCTTCAGAGTACAATGGATCTGCACTTCCAAATCGCTCCGCTCATCAACTTTTCCCAAGACTCTCTATAATTCACTTTAGAATTAGACTTTCCAAAATGCAACACCTCACATTTGCATGATTTTGTAAACCTCCATCAGGTCTCCCCTCAACCTCCTCCTTTCCAATGAAAATAATTTTAATCTATTCAAACTCTCATCATAGCCAGCACCCTCCAAACCAGGCAACATCCTGGTGAGTCACCTCTGTACCCTCTCCAAAGCATCCACATCTTTTTGGTAATGTGGCAACCAGAACTGTACACAGTATTCCAAATGTGACCGACACAAAGTCTTATACAACTGTAACATGTCCTGCCAACTCATGTTCTCAATGCCTCGTCCAATGAAGGAAAGCATGCCATATGCCTTCTTGATCACTCTAGTGACCTGCATTGTCACCTTCAGAGAACAATGGACCTGAACACCCAGATCTTTCTGTACATCAATTTTCTCCAGGTCTTTTCCATTTACTGTATAGTTCACTCTTGAATTGGACCTTCCAAAATGCATCATCTCGCATTTGTCCGGATTGAACTCCATCTGCCATTTCTCTGCCCAACTTTCCAATCTATTTATATTCTGCTGTATTCTCTGACAGTTCCCTTCACTGTCTGCTACTCTACCAATCTTAGTGTCATCTGCAAAATTGCTATTGCAGCAATCTATACCTTCCTACAAATCATTTATGTATATTACAAGCAACAGTGGTCTCAGCATGGATCCTTGTGGAAAACCATTGGTCACAGGTCTCCAATTTGAGAAGCTACTCTTTGTCTCCTGTTGCCCAGTTAGTTCTCTATCCATCTTGCTAGAGCACCCTGGACGCTGTGCAACTTCACCTTCACCAGCCTACCATGGGGAGTCTTATCAAACACATTTCTAAAGTCCATGTATACAACATCTACATCCCCTCCCTCATCAATCAACTTTGTCACCTCTTCAACAAATTCTATTAGGTTTCTAAAACATGACCTTCCTTGCACAAAACCATGCTGCTTATCACTGATAAACTTATTCTCTTCCAAATGGGTATATATCCTATCCCTCAGTATCTTCTCCAGTAGCTTCCCTATCACTGACATCAGACTCATAGGTCTGTAATTACTTGGACTGTCCCTGCTGCCCTTATTAAACAAGGGGACAACATTAGCAATTCTCCAGTCCTCTCGGACTGGAGATGGACAACAAACTCTGGCCTAGAATGATCTTTTAAAAATGGCATAATGGAACAGTTGGACAGAGAAAGGAGTAAGAATACAAGTAGACAAGAGAAAGATGTCAAGGGAGCAACATTTCTGATAAAAAAAAGCATTCATGTGACAGAACTGAGTGCATAAAGCATATTCATTTCCATCCTTTTATTGAAAACTATACAGGTATGACCAAACGTAATGACACTTTTTAATATCCTATTACAAAACCCATTTTTATTATTCATATATGTACAAATGAAGGAAGATCTATGAACTATGGAGCAATGATTGTCTACAAAACTGAGCCTGAATTCTTTTTTTTTCCCACAGATTATGACATATGACGAGATTTCCAATTTTGACATTTAAAAAACAATTTCTACTTGTCTTCCCTTTCAGCTTGTACTGGACAGTGATCCAGTAAAAATAGTTCCTTGTGATTTTTCGTGTCTTTTAGAGATGAAAAACGTCCATTAATTTGCTACAATTAGATTTGCTCATGCTTTATTTCATCTCATATATTCTGGAGAGGAGTTACAGTCAGCAAGCACTTGTATTTCTGATCCTGAGCTAGTACACAAGCCTGGCTCAAACACGGTGGGGTTTGGCTTTTTATTATAAATATATCACTGTGTAACAAAACAAAATGAAAAGATTAATTCTCCTGTACAAATCAGAAGAGATAACGTTTATAACCTAGCATTGCTGTCATTTTAACCCTTCATATCGAAAACAAAAGTTAAGCAATGCTCACAATCTGGTTGCTTTGTGTGTTTTCCATGGGAATTCAGATGAAACTGCACCACTTAAGAAGAGGCAAAGTAAGACTCTTAAAAAATGGTTTTGTATTTACATTCCAGCCCACCCCTCCCTCCAACCAATCCCGAAACTGTCCCGCTTACAAAAAAAAAATCAGTGCATTGTTGGAAGGGGTGTAACTAAGAGTTCATACCATCCTTGGAGTTACCGTACATGTCTGCCAGCTTTTTGAAACGGGGTCCCCAGTCACTGAGGTAATCGTAATTCTGGTCCGATGCTGAGGTGATGGACTCTAAGGAGCTGAGTGATTCAGCTACTGAGCCGTTCCCCTCAAATGCATATGTCTGGAGAGAGTCATACGGAGGAGCACAGGGATCTGTGTCAGCACCTTTCATCCTCTCCCAGATAAATTCCCTGAAGATGATGTTATCAGGAGACAGCTTGTGTGCAGCTTTCGAAAACAACTGAACTTCGGGCGTGACATCCCGTCGTGTTTTCACATCCTGAATGAAATTGAGATTCCTCAGCGTAGCCATGTCAAAAGCTTCTGTGTCCTCCTCACCGCCCCCCTCATCGTCGTACCTGACTATATTCTCCCTAATGTCCTTCTCTTCGTCAAATATCAAAGGCTCCTTCTTGCGCCTTCTCAGGGTCACAATGAGCAGCACCAGTACTGCAAGACAAAAAGAACAATATTCAAAATCTGCTCTGCTGAGGTAAAATACATAGGAACATAGAAACAAGACCAACCAGCAACTTGAGCCTATCTGTCATGGCTGCTCGCTACATGGATTGTTCCAATATATCGTGCAGTTTGTTAATCCCTATTCGTTGTAACGCGATTGATGAATTGGGAACGGCTGTTCCTAAACCGTGAACTTTTAAAATGTGTGTGTGCTATAACACGATTACATCGCCAACACTTTAAGTGCTGTTTCTGAAGCGAGATTTTTCTAGAACACAGGATCGCACAAGAATGCGTTATAAAAGAACCACCTGTATTAACTTCATCTATCTACCATAACCCTTCCCAATAAAGGGTCACAGAGTTAAAACAGAGACGAGGTGGAATTACTTCTCTCAAAAGGTGGTGAACTCGGGTATGGAGTATGGTGTAATACTGGGAAACTGAGTAAAGTACAGGAGCGGGTAGACAGACTTTTAATCAGTAACAGGTTGAATTGGAGGGGGCAGGAAAGTGGAGTTGGGGCTGAGATGAGATCACCATTGATTGTATTGAATGGTGGAGCAGGCTCGAGGGGCTGAATGGGCTATGCTATCTCCTGGTTCTTATGTGCATATATCATTAGCTAACAAATCAAACGGAATTGAAATGTTCAATTGATCACCAGTCTCAACAGCTTTTCCTCTCAGGGATTGGGAGTGGGTGTGAGAGTTCCAGTTTTCAGGGCCCCCTCTGGGGAGAAATGCTTCCTGACATTATGGCTGAACTTTAAATATAAAAGTCGAATCAAAATGAAATGAGTGGTGTTCTGTGTGAAAGTGAAGGGATTCTCAAAATGCTGATTATCAAAGCAGCATCCCAGTTAGAGATGGAGCGCAGTCACCCAGGTTTCTCACTTGTGTTCATTATCCAGTGGTTCCAAAAGGAATTTGGACACGTTTTGGGCATGATGTGACTTCTCACTGGAAAACACAAGCGCAATTAACTTTCTGTAACAGCAGTCAATACCCGGTGCTGGATAATGCGCATTTAGCATTCATGAGAGGGAACTGAGGTAATCATATCCTGCTTCTCTCAGTTGTGGTCAGATACCTGGCTCACCGTGCGATGGAAATGATGAAGCAATTCAGAATGTAGTGGCAATCACTCCAGCTGGGAGCTCATGTATTGTGTTTGCTCATTGAATATCTGTTCTCAAAATGAGTGCAGAACGACCTGTGTGCTCTGCACAGAGGCTGCAGAGACTAGGTTTGTACTTCGTTCAGCACATCAGACTGAGGGGGTGATATCATTGTCATGCTCATGATGATTAAAGGTATTGCTCGAGAGTGAGAAAGCATTTCCTGTGCAGGTGCGTTCCAGAAATGAGGGGACATGCCATATTCACTTGCAACTGTTCCCACAAAGCAGAGTGGAATTCCAGAACTCTTGCCTGCAAAATTTCAATTTCAAGGCATGGTGGTTCAGTGATTAGCACTGCTGTCTCACAGGTTCAATTCCTGCCTTGGGCGACTGTCTGCGTGGAGTTTACACATTCTCGTGGGTTTCCTCGGGTGCTCCAGTTTCTTCGCACAGTCCAGAGGTGTGCAGGTCAGGTGGATCGAACATACTAAATTACCCATCATGTCCAGAGATAACCGAGCTAGGTGGAAAATGCAGGGTTATAGAGATAGGATAGAGGAGTGGTTCGGGTTGAGTCTTCAGAAGGTCAGTGTGGATTTGATGGGCCGAATGACCTGCTTCCACACTGTAGGGATTCTATGACTCTGGGTTTCATAGATGTTGGTTAGGCCAGAGTATTAGAGGACATGGATCCAAATCCATGGTAAATGGACTTAAAATACAAGTCAGCAAAGATCTCATTGAATTAAGCAACAGCTTGAGAGGATGAATTATCTATTGCAATTCCTATATTTGCCGAATGTATTTTTCATTGAATGAAATTGACCATTGAAATAACTTTCCTATTGTTACACACACTTTTAATCCTACAGAAGATAGATTTCCTTCATATGTCTGCCTGGTAGTCTGTGCACTAAAGTTCCTGAAGAAACAGTTAACTGTACAGTGTGAGTTTATGAAGTAACCTGAAGTCATTAACATGCAGGGACATATCTTTCCTTTTGGTTGTGCAGAGAAGAATCACAGAAGTATTACGGTGTAGAAGTAGATTTTTTGACCATTTACACCTGGATCAACTTGTTAAATGAGCATCATTACTCAGTGCCTCTCTCCTGCTTTTCCTCAATATACATTATACTTTTCCTTTTTGCTAGCGTTATTTTGCTCATTAATGAAAACAAGTTCGTGAACTATCATTCCTTTTTAACAATGTTTTTGATTTGATTTGGTTTATTATTGTCACATGTACCTGGGTACAATGAAAATGTTTTGTTTAACGTGCAGTACTGGCAGATCATACCGTACAAAGTGCATCAAGGTCATGGAACCGAGTGAGGAACACAATGTTATGGCTGCAACAAAGATGCACAGAGATGGAGGTCAGCATTTAAATTTAAAATTTGCGAGGCCCATTCAGAAGTTTAATAACAGCAGGGAAGAAGCTGTTGTTGAATCTGTTGGTACGTGTGCACAGAAATGCCAGGCAGATATATGAAGGAAGTCTGCCTTCTGTTGGAGTAAAACTGTGTGGGGCAACAGGAATGTTTGCTGCTATCTTTGTTGGTGCACTTTCTGCATTTAACACATTTTGTACATTTTTCCTTCAGCTGTTCATTTGTCATTTTTGTTAAGCGTAGAACTGGGAAGTTAGGTGGAGGCTATTCAGCCCTTTGAGCCTGCTCCCCCATTCCAGATCAAGGGGGAACATCCACCTCAACACAATATTCCTGAACTATTCCCATATCCTGGAATTACAGTTGTATCTAGGAATCTATCAGTTTCTGTCTTGAATATACTCAATGCTAGAGCTTCCACAATAGAAAGAACCATTGCCAGTAAGCCAGTCTCTCCCTTAGTTGTTGAATGTTCATGACTAGACTTCACTCTCTGCCCATGGTTCTGAAAGCCCTCTCTCTCTCATGACAGAAGAAGAGAGATAAAGTAATTTTGCAACAGTGCAGAGGAGAGCTACAAGTATGTTACCAAGGCTCGAAGCTGTGGCCATGAGGGAAGATTGGATCGGTTAGGGGTTGTTTTCCTTAGAACAGAGCAGACTGAAGGGCAATTGATCAAGATGCAAAATAATGAGGAGCTGCATAGAGTGCACAGGGTAGACTTAGAGGAGAGGCTAGGCCTAATGGAGAGGCTCATTACCGGGGGCCTTTCTGTAGAAGAACTAGATGGAACATGAAGAAAAACATTTGCCTCAGAGGGTGGCAGATATCTGGAATTGGATGCCAAGTTTTCCGGTGGAAACAAAAACCCTCAACTCATTGAACAGGGACTTGGATCTGCTCCTGAAGCCTTGGAACACGCAAAATTTCAAGGGAGATGTGGGAAGTGACATTAGAATTTGCAGCTAGCCTATTCAGCTAGCCTGGGTCTCTTTCGGAGCTATAAATGCTCTATGGCTCCATGTGAGATCCAATGCTATTTGCAAGCTGCTATTGCATCTGGCCTTGTAGCCAGAGTATTTCAGATCAGGATGACTGGCTGCATTCCAAACTTTTTCTCTCATCTCGTCTCAACAAACTTTTCAAAACTCTTGACCTTTATATAACCATCCTCTGGTCAGTGGGGACAGTTGCACCCAATCTGATCATATCCCTCAGAGTTTCTCCATTGAGTCTGATATATCTTCGTGTTGGCTTCTTCTCGTGATTTGGGTCTTTCTGTAATCTCTTCCTCTATTAAATTCTTCTCTCTGTAATTTTAGATGACCATGTCTATGCAAAAGACAGCCTTTTGAATCAATTGTAAAATTTGGAGGTTACTGTGCGCATTAACCAACCTGGTATACGTAACCCAGAATTGCTCAGGGTTGCCTTGCCCTCTGTATACTCTGTGTCAAGTCCATTGCAATAAAATTCCTGTACTCACATGGCTCCTGGTTAACTTGGAGTCTGAGATCTTTACACCCGAGGTAACATGCTGTGATATCAGGAGCATGTTTCTTAAAAGTATATTGTTTACTAGCTGAGAGATGTCAGTGTGATATAAACATTGCTAAAGGTTTTGCTACTTTCTACTCCTTCACATTACCCCTGAATGTGGCTAGTCTCAGTAATGGTTAATATAACAATTATCGACTGCTGTAAAAGCCCATAGAGTTCACTAATGTTCTTCAGGGAAGGAAAGCTGCAGTTTCTCCCCGGTCTGGTCCACATGTGACTCCAGACCCACAGCAATGCGGTTGACTCTTAACTGGAATGGCCCACAAACCACTCAGTTCAAGGGTAGGATGGCTAATTAATATTGGTCTTGCTACATCCTGTGAAATATCACAGAATTGTTATGGTGCAGAAAGACGCCATTCAGCCCATTGTACGTGCACTGGCTCTTCATTACCTAGTGCCTAGAACTGAGAACCTCCTGTTTTTTCTCCCATAGCCTCGCACACTATTTCTGTCTGTATAATCACCCAACTCCCTTGAATGCCTCAATTGGACCTGCCTCCATGACATTTCCAGGCAGCGCGTTGCACATCCTCATTACTCACTGTGTGAGAAACATTGTCCATTACATTGAATTATATGCCATTACAATAAAGCTGTTGCAAGGAATGGCATGGTGGCTCAGTGGTTAGCACTGTTGCCTCACAGATCCAGGGACCCGGGCTCGATTCTACCCTCTGAGTGGAGTTTGCACGTTCTCCCTGTGTTTCCTCTGGGTGCTCTGGTTTCCTCCCAGAGTCCAAAGATGTGCACATTAGTTGTATTGGCCACAATATATTGCCTAGAGAAGTGTAGGTTAGGTGGGTTAACTGTGGGAAGTGCAGGTTTACAGGGACAGGATAATGGAGTGGGTCTGGGTGGGATGCTCTTTGGAGGGTTGGTGTTGACTCGATGGGCTGAATGGCCTGCTTCCACACTGTAGGGATTCTAAGTCAAATTAAGAGTTACACAATGTGGATATTGACCCTGCATGTTTGTCAGACCACATGCCTCCCCTCACAGGTGTAATTTGGTGGAAGCATGAGATGCTAATGGTGCTGTGAGGTGCGCCTGGGCCCCTTGAAACAAAAATTCCTGTTTCGGAATGGACGGTACCAGGACAAACCCATTAAAGGCGCAGTCACGTACCTAATAGTGTCAGAACGCAGGCCAGTATGGCAATTAGTGCTCCGGTGCTAAGGCCAGCGGGCAGGATGAAGGCTTCAGCGTTGCAAGATTGAGCAATGCCGTCATCATCACAAGCACAGACCCGGATGGTGAGGGTGCTGGTGCTGCTCAAAGGCGGAATCCCGTTGTCCACAATCACAATGGGCAGGAAGTAAACAGCCTGTTCTTGTCGACTGAATCCAGCTCTCCGAGTCAGAATCGTGGCTGTGTTATCTAAACATTGTTTTCAGAAAATAAATCACACTGTTTTTATATAGGATTCCATAGAATGACACACAGCAAAGAAAGGTAGTTCAAGCAACAAGTCCGTGTCAGTGTTTTAGAAAGAATTCATTGAGGAGAATGTAGGCCTCACTAGCTGGGCCAATGCTTATTGTCCGTCCCTAATTGTGAAGGTGGTGCTGAGCAAAGTTGCCTTATCATTTTATTTTCTTCTACAAGGTCCATGTGTGGTAAAGACTTCCACAAATTGGAGGTCATTGCTGGGAGCAGCACTGGCACGTCAAACAGTATGTGTGGACCCTGAAGACAGCCACCCAGCTTTCAGGGAATGTTAGTGGTGAGCTGCCTTCTGGAACCGCCGCGGGCTATTCAGTGCAGACAGTGCCGTTAGAGAGGAGGTTCCAGAGGCCGGGAGACATGGAGGGAATGACAATGCTGTTCCAAGTCAGGGGGGCGTGTGGCTCAGAGGGAGAACCTGCAAATGGTGGTGTTTCCATGTAACTGCTGTCATTACCCTTTGAGATGGTAGAGGCCATAGATTTGGAAGGTTCTGTCGAAGGAGCCTTGGTGAATATCTCAGGAGGTGGAAGGGGTCGGGTTTACATTAAGACCCAATACCGAGGGCCTGAGGTCATATGAGGAGCTTCATAGCACTCAGTTTGAGGGAGAGGTGATTGTGCTCCGTTTGGTAATGGAGCTGATGGTGGCAGACCCGAGTCTGGAGCAATACTCAGCCATTCTCAATCTCTATGCCCATGGTTTTCACTCTATATCCAGGTCAATCAACCTTGTATGCTTCCTCAGCCATTAAGATATATAGTGGGGATATCAAGAGAGGGGTGGCACAGTGGTTAGCACTACTGTCTTACAGTGCCAGGGACCCAGGTTCGGTTTCATCATGGATGACTGTCTGTGTGGAGTTTGCAAACTCCCCCCGTGTCTGCATGAGTTTTCTCCGGCTGCTCTGGTTTCCCCCCACGTTTCAAAGATGTGCAGCTTAGGTAGATTAGCCATGCTGAATTGCCCATACTGTGCAAGGATGTACAGGCTAGATGGGTTATCCATGGGAAATGTAAGGTTACGGGGAAGTGATGAATCTGGATGGGATGCTCTTCAGAGGTTTGGGTCAAAACCAAGGCTGCCACACAGTAAGGATTCTATGATCCTTTTCCCTGAGTATCTTTAGAACATGGAATTTATTGTTAAATTGAGTGTTTGAGGCAAATAGTATCCATGTACTTAACAGAACATTACGAAAGGAGAGATGGCTCCTTTGGTTATATCGATTATGACTTATGTTTTTGTACTCATGGGATGAACAATATGTTCTTATAACATACAAGTATAAGTGAGCCTTTGCTTAATAAGTTAATATTATCGTGTTATAGCCATTCGGACCTCCTTCCAAATATAACTTATTCAGATGAAAGTCGGTGCCTATTTTAAATTGTCATTTTCTTCCCACTTGTTTGACTTTAAATAGGCAATGCAAAATTTGTCTTTGCAATCGTGTCTCATTCAGCAGCTGGTCACGCCCTTGAGTATATTACAGCTTAATTATGACATGCACAGTGTCATCCATCACCTGGTGACATGAGGATGGATTGTGCGAGAGTCACAGGTCTCCGGTGCATTTGCACTTTGATGGAACAACATGTTTGCGTCGAGAAGCCATTAACTGAGCCAAAAAAAAACATTTTTGTCATGCTGTCATACCACAATGTAAAATATATGACATCAAAAAAGGGTCAGCTCTTTTTCCATGTCTTCTCAACCCAACTTGCTGGCAAATGTAACATTGAGACTTTTGTTCCCTAACTGTCTTGCACAAGTTGTTCCTTTTTTGTGAATTTTAATTTCTGTTAAGTCACCTCTATTTGCCCGATTTCACATCATAAAGCCCTAGGCAAGTTGTGCAAGAGCTGATGTGCTGACAGAGACATTACGTGCTGACCAGATTAAGAGAGATAAACTTCAAATTTTAAAAAAAAGGTTGCTGCATTAAGCGAGTCATCTCAATGTCATAATGATCAAACAGCATTGTATCCAATGAGGCAGTTCATTCAAATTTATAAATTATCACTGTGACAATTAGTTTATAATTGATCAGTTCTGAAAAATGGGTAGATTGGAAACTGTGTATCTGCTTCTCTCTTCTCTTAATTTCAAATCTGCAGCATCCAAATACTTCGCTTTTAATCTAGAATTATTATCCAGCAGAAGAAATGGCTTTCGTTTTGCTAAACATGTAAGAGAAAGGCCACAAGCTGCAAAACTCTGACTGACCTGAGGAATGACCAAGCAGAATAGAAATAGGTACCTCTGTTATCTTGCACTGTGAAATTCAGGTTATTGGCAGGCCCGGCAGCAAGTGAGAAATGGAAGTGGTGTCCGCTGGGGGGTTTATCTCTGTCCACTGCACTGATTCTCTGAATTATCTGTAATTGCAGTTAAAGATTAGATTTGATTTGCAGCCCAAAGCATGACTGAAATGAACTCAACCACGCCAGGACAAATTTAGAAGGTCAAATATTCGCATGAGACAAATCACCATGTCCGAGACTTTGCAAAGAGCCATGCATCATGTAAGATGAAGATATGAGGAAACAGGGAATGGGGAAACTGTCTTGTCATTCACAGAGTCAGAGAGTTGTTACGGTGCAGAAACAGGCCGTTTGCCCCATCGTATCTGCATTCGTATTGCCAATCGCCTACCTTTTCCCCATATCACTGCACACCATTTCAAACCAAATAACCATCCAATGCCCCTCTTGAATGCCTCAATTGAACCAGCCTCTGCCACATTTCTAGGCTGTGCATTCCACACCCTAACTACTCGCTGTGTGAAAGGTATTTATTTCACATCACTCTTGTTTCATTTGCAGGTCACTTTAAATCAATGCCCTCTCATTCTGTTCTTTTTTAACGATTGGGAACAGCGCCTCCCTAATCTACTCTGTCCAGCCGACACATGATTTTGAAAATATTTACCCAATCACCTCTCAACCTTATTCAATCCTGACTTCTTCAATCTATCCTCATGACTGAAGTTTCTCATTCCTGGAACCATTATTGTGAATCTTTCCAATGCATTCACATCCTTCCTATAATGTAGCACCGATAATTGTACACCATATTCCAGTTTAGGTCAAACAAGTTCAACATAATCTCCCTGCTCTTATACTCTATGCCCATTTAGTAAAGCCAAGACATTTTTCTTTAATAACTTCTCTCTCCACTTATCTTGCTACTTTTAATGATCTGTGCACAGAAACACCCTCTTTAGAAATGTACCACCAATTTTGTATTGTCTTTCAATTTTCTTATGACCAAAGTCTATCACCTCATATTTCTTCACATTGAACTGCTACCTACCCACCCATTTTACCAACTTGTCAATGTCCTTTTGGAGCTCCACACTGTCTTCACAGTTCACAGTAGTTCTAAGTTTCAGGTCAGGTCATTTGCAAACTTTGAAATTGCTTCCTGCACCACCAAGGTCTAAATCATTAATGTAAACCAGGAAAAGGAAGGGTCCCAATACTGTGACCTGGGGAACGACACTACAATTATTCCTCCAGGCCAACAAATACTCATTGACCACTCCTCTCAGTCTGGGCTTCTGGCATAGGTCATATGCAATCTGACAGGCTTGGGTTTATTGTCCAGTTTACATGTTGAAGAATGATTCTACATAGTTCCTTTCTGTCTCCATCCACCTCAACCTCCCAGTAAAGGATATCAGCATCATACATCAGGATGGCGATGGGCTGATACCCATTACTGACGTGTAACTTGGCATCCGATAGTATTAAGACAGAATCGCATGATTTGGTTATGATCAACACTTCCTCTAAGCTGGGGACACACAGCCATCCAAAATCTACTGTACATGGGGACAAACAGGCTTGCAGAAAGAATGTTCCCTTTAAGCTACGCTGCTAAGTTGAGATCTTAATGAAGCCTCTGAGTGCAACACCCAGAGGAAGCAATGTTCAATACTGAGGGATAATGCCTCCCGTTCAGTCACCATATGTTGTGGAATTGTTGGACGTGCTGCCCATCATGGATACTGAGCTATCTAGTCCTTATCGACTGACTTAACAATCTTACAGTCAAGATTAGAGTGGTACTGGAAAAGCACAACAGGTCATGCAGCATGATGCTCATTCCTGATGAAGGGCTCCTGTCTGAAACATTGATGTTCCTGCTCCTCGGATGCTGCCTGACCTGCCTTGCTTTTCCAGCACCACTCTAATCTTGGCTCTAATCTCCAGCATCTGCAGTCCTCACTTTCGCCCAACAATCTTACAGCTCTAGATTCTGTGCCAACAATGATGGCTTGCATTTTCGTGGTGCCTTCAAAAGTAAAATGTCTCCAAGGTTCTTCACAGCAGACATGTCAAAACCTGGCTCTGAGAGCCACAGAAGCCAATATGACTACAGGAGCGCAAAAACCTGATCAAAGCAGAGAGTGGAAGAGGTGTCAAGGCAGAGAGATTTAGAGAGAATTCCCAGTATCCCAGAGGGACATTGAACAGGATAATGAAGATAATGTGAAAGGAAGAGATTTGAAATCAATGATAACATTTAAAAGTTGAGCTGCTGCTGATGTAAGTCATTGATCATAGTTAGGACTGTAGGGACTAAAGAGAGTTAATATAGGTTAGGACACTGGCAAGAAAGGTTTTGACGACAGATTGTGCAAAGTGGGAAATATATTTCAAGTCCCAATGAGAAGTGAAAACACTCCATCTGTGATAGTATCTGTGCTGCATTGTCACTTCACATCCTCCTCGATTCCCTTGTCATTGTTGACACAATCAACCACAACAAGACACAGCGAAGCTGCTCTCCCACTGTTTTGGAAAATGGGACGACTCTTGTTTGGCTCCTCTCTGATATACCCAATCTTACAAGCTGGTTAAGATCTGGATAACATTCACCCGGGCTGATCAATGACAAATAAGATTCACACTGCACAAGATCCGGGCAATAACTATTTTGAACAATGAGAGAATCGTACCATTACGCCTTGACACTCAATGGCATTACAATCACGGGGTTACCACTGCCCACAAACTGAACTGAACTATTGCATAAATACCAGAGATTAAAAGAGCTTGGAATCCTGCTGTGGGTAACTCACTCCTGACTCCCCAAAGTCTGTCCAGCATCTATAAGGCACAAGTCAGGAATGCCCCCAACTAGTGTTCCCTCTAAGTTGCATAGAGTCATAGACCGTGGTAACAAACCCTTTGGTCCAACCAGCACCCTGACTAAAATCCCAAACTAAACTAGTCCCACCTGCCTGTTCCTGGCCCATATCCCTCCAAACCTTTTCCAAATCATGTACCTACCAACTGTCTTTTAAACATTGTCATTGGACCCACATCCACCACTTCCTCAGAAAGTTCATTCCACACATGAACCATCTTCTGTGCAAAACATTTGCCCCTCATGTTTTTTTTTAATCTTTCTCCTCTTACCTTAAAAACGTTCCCCCGGTCTTGAATTTCCCCATCCGAGGGAAAGGGCAACTACCACCAACTCTATCGATAACTTGGATTATTTTATAAACTTCTATCAGGGTCACCTCTCAACCTCCTATGCTCCAGTGAGAAAAGTCCCAGCCCATCCAGCCTTTCTTTATAACTCAAACCTGGCAATATCCTGGCAAATTGCTTCTGAACCCTCTCCAGCTTGAAAATATCCTTCATATAAACTGGGGACCAGAACTGGACAAAGCATTCTTCTGGAATATTGTGTGTAGGCAACTGCTCCAATGTTCCATAGAAGGTAATCAGCACCTGCATGCCAATTTCAGCATGGAGTTTCAGTTCAATCAAATGGGCTGCTTTGACCTGGATGGTCAAATATCTTGAGTGTTATTAAAGCTGCACTCATCCAGGCAAGTTGGGATTCATCCATCGCTTTGTGCCTTGATGATGATGGACAGGCTTTGGGAAGATAAGATGTGAGTTAGGTAACACAGGATTCCTCGCCTCTGTCCTGCTCTTGTAGCCACAGTACTTAAATAGCTATTTCAGTTCAATTTCTGCTCAATGGTAACCCCACCCCCCAGGAAATGGACAGTGGGGGATTCGTTGATGGCAATGCCATTGAATGTCATGGGTAGGTGGTTAGATTGTCTCTTTTTGAGGATGGTCATTGTCCGGCACTTCCGTGATGCAAATGTTACATGCCACTTTTCAACCCAAGCCCAGATATTATCCAGCTCTTTTGCATTTGATCATGGACTGCTTCAGTATCTGAGGAATCACAAATGATGCTGAACATTGTACAATCATTGGCGAACATCCCCACTTCTGACATTATGATGAATGGAAGGCCATTGATGCAGCAGCTGAAGATACTTGGGCTTAGCACACTACCCTGAGGCATTCCTGCAGAGATGTCCTGGAGCTGAGGTAACTGGCATTACACCCACAAACATCCACTCCATCCACCACCAACACTGAGTAGGAACTGTGTGTACTATTTCCAAGATGTCCAGCAGAAATTCACCAATACACCCTCGTCAGCATCCTCAAAACCCACCACCACAACCATCCAGAGAAACAAGGGAAAATAAATGGATCACCACCACTTGCAAGTTTCTTTCTCCAAATCACTCACCATCTTGATGTGGAAGAAGAATTGGAGGTAGCATGACTTGGTGAGTGACAATGCTCTGAATGAAAGATGGAAGCAGTTTGAATACTACATTGCAAACAGGGCATTTGAGGAATTCTTGAAGGAGAGAAAGTTTCATAACTGTGGGGGAACACGGAAGCATAGAAAAATACAAAACAGGAGCATACACAGGCCATTCAGCCTTTCACAAGTGCTCTGCCATTCAATATGATCAAAGATGGTTAGCCAACTCAGTACTCTGTTCCTGCTTTCCTCCCACACCATTCGATCCCTTTAGACCAAAGAATTAAACCTAATTCCTCCTTGAAAATGTTCAGTGGTTTGGTCTCAATCACTTTCTATGGCAGTCATGATTTGGAGATGCCGGTGTTGGACTGGGGTGTACAAAGTTAAAAATCACACAACACCAGGTTATAGTCCAACAGGTTTAATTGGAAGCACACTAGCTTTCGGAGCGACGCTCCTTCATCAGGTGATAGTCACTATCATCTGATGAAGGAGCGTCGCTCCGAAAGCTGGTGTGCTTCCAATTAAACCTGTTGGACTATAACCTGGTGTTGTGTGATTTTTAACTTTCTATGGCAGAGTTCTCCACAAGAGGTTGGGACTGGTGTCAAATAGGCAGCACAACCAAGGGACTAACACACGTTCCATGGTTTAATTCTGTGCTGTGGTCTTCATATTCATCATTCTGTAATGCTGAAGAATTGGACTCTTAAATAGAGTACCATGCTTACAGGGATTCTTAAAAACTAGTGGGCGAGTTAAAAGTTGCTGTTATCAGGTTGGGTCAGGAAGAACCTAGCGCTGAACAGAATCTGGCATTGAGCTCTATAGAGACATTGGAACCGATAACCAAAATCTTCACATTTTAGAATTAGATTACTTACAGTGTGGAAACAGGCCCTTTGACCCAACAAGTCCACACTGATCCTCTGAAGAGCAACCCACCCAGACCCATTCCCCTATGTTTACCCTTTCACCTAACATTATGGGCAATTTAGCATGGCCAATTCACCTACCCTGCACATCTTTGGACTGTGGGAGGAAACCTACGCAGACACAAGGAGAATGTGCAAACTTCACAAACACAGTTACCTAAGGTGGGAATTGAACCCGAGTACCTGGTGCTGTGAGGCAGAAATGCTAACCACTGTGCCACCGTGCCACCCACTAACTGGTTGAGTTGATTAGGGGCTCCTGTGATATCATTTCAATGTAATTCCACATATTTATGGAAAGGTCATGTCTTCAGTGTGGGAATCTTGTGCATTGACCTGACAATATCTCTCCTGCACTGTCAGTCTCTGTCCCATTTAAAATTACAGTAGCAATGTTGTGGAGAAAGCAACATTATTCTTCTGCTAAAAATGTGTTGCTGGAAAAGCGCAGCAGGTCAGGCAGCATCCAAGGAACAGGAGAATCGACGTTTCGGGCATAAGCCCTTCTTCATGAATGAGGAAAGTGTGTCCAGCAGGCTAAGATAAAAGGTAGGGAGGAGGGACTTGGGGGAGGGGCTTTGGAAATGCGATAGGTGGAGGGAGGTCAAGGTGAGGGTGATAGGCCGGAGTGGGGTGGGGGCGGAGAGGTCAGGAAGAAGATTGCAGG
>NC_057713.1:10719035-10731512 GCF_004010195.1 Chiloscyllium plagiosum
GGAGGCCACATCGGGTGCAGAGGATGCAATAGATGTTTATCTTAGCCTGCTGGACACACTTTCCTCATTCCTGAAGAAGGGCTTATGCCCGAAACGTCGATTCTCCTGTTCCCTGGATGCTGCCTGACCTGCTGCGCTTTTCCAGCAACACATTTTCAGCTCTGATCTCCAGCATCTGCAGCCCTCACTTTCTCCTCAAAGATTATTCCTCTGCTATTCAAGTATACAAAAGTAACAGGAACATAGGAACAGGGGGAGGCCATTTAGCCTCCTGAACATGTTTTACTTTTTTTTTACTGTATCGTTTACGAAAGTTTATAACCCTCATCCACCTGGGGTTGGGATAGCAGATACTGGCATAAATTTAAAATCCACTTAAGGGTATTCTTCTAATAGTGGGGTTTTAAAATGTATTATTATTCTTTCATGGGAAGTGGGTGTCACTGGCTAGGCCTGTATTTATTGCCCATCCCTAATTGCTCAAAGTCTAGTTACGAATCAATCATATTGTTGTGCATCTGAAGGCACACGTAGGCGTGACCAGGAAAGGAACTGGCAGATTTCCTTCGTTAAATGACACCAGTAAACTAGATGGGCCTTTATAACAATTATTGAGATGTACAGGATGGAAACAGAATTTTTGGTCCATGCCAACCAAATATTCTAAATTAATCTAGTCCTATCTGCCAGCATTTAGCCCATATCCTTTTAAACCATTCTAATTCATATACCCATCCAGATGCCTTTTAAATGTTGCAATTGTACCAGCCTCCATCCCTTCCTCTAGCAGCTCATTCCATACACATACCACCCTCTGCATGAAAAAGGAGTATGGAGATCCCTAAAGCAAGCAGTTCATTGGTTAAATGGTTCATGATTGTGCTTTTAATTCTAGATTTTTCAATTGAATTTAAATTTCATTATCTGCCACAGTGGGATTTGAACTTTAGCATGGGGATCCAGATTATTAGTCTACTTTTTGTCATTTACATAAATGATTTGGATGCGAGCATAAGAGCTACAGTTAGTAAGTTTGCAGATGACACCAACATTGGAGGTGTAGTGGACAATGAAGAGGGTTACCTCAGATTACAACAGGATCTGGACCAGATGAGCCAGTGGGCTGAGAAGTGGCAGATGGAGTTTAATTCAGATAAATGCGAAGTGCTGCATTTTGGGAAAGCAAATCTCAGCAGGACTTATACACTTAATGGTAAGGTCCTAGGGAGTTTTGCTGAACAAAGAGACCTTGGAGTACATAGCTCCTTGAAAGTGGAGTCACAGGTAGATAGGACAGTGAAGAAGTTGTTTGGTATGTTTTCCTTTATTGGTCAGAGTATTGAGTACAGGAGTTGGGAGGTAACTATTTCTTTATTCTCCCTTAAGATAAAATATTTCTTCACACCCTTCATTGCGCAAGGGATTGAATTAAGAGCAGAGAGGCTCTTGCTGCGATTGTACAACATGCTGGTGAGGTCACACCTGGAGTACTGTGTGCAGTTCTGGTCTCCTAATCTGAGGAAGGATATCCAGCTTTGGGGGGAGGTGCACAGGTTGATTCCAGAGATGAGGGGGTTACCCTTTGAGGAAAGGTTGAGCCGCTGGGACTGTACTCACTAGAATTTATAAAAATGCGAGAATATCTTATAGAAACATATAAAATTATTAAAGGGATAGAGAGAGGCAGGTCAGTTGTTTCCGCTGGTGGGTGAGACTCGGACTAGGGGACATAGCCTCAAGATTAAGAGGAGTAGATTTAGGACAGAGATGAGGAGGAACTGCTTTTCCTAGAGAGTAGTGAACCTATGGAATTGTCTGCCCAAGGAAGCAGTAGAGGCCGCTCCATTAAATATATTCATGACACAGTTGGATGAGCTTTTGCATAGTAGGGGAATTAAGGGTTATGGGGATAATGCAGGTAGGAGGAGCTGAGATGATCGATCAGCCATGATCTTAATGAATGGTGGAGCAGGCTCAATGGGCCAAATGGCCTACACTTACTTCAATTATTCCGAAACTATGAAACATTCACATTTTAAAGATCCCTCAGAATTTTATATGCTTTAATCCAGTTTTCTCTTACTCTTTTAAACCTCAGTAGATACCTAGCCTGTCCAAGCTTTCCTCATAAGACAACCCAACTGGTCCAGCTATTAGTCAAATAAACATTCTGTGAACTTCTTCTAACTCACTTACATCCTAGCTTCAATAAGGGATAGACACTGTGCAGAGTATTCCTGACATGGTTTCACCAGTGCATGGTTTAGCTGAAGTTTAATCTCTCCACCTTTATATTCAATTCCCCCAGCAATAAACAGTAACATACCGTTAGCTTTCCTAATTGGTCACTGTATCTGCATACTAACCTCTTGGTTTGATTTGATTTGATTTGATTTATTTATTGTCACATGTACCTAAGTACAGTAAAAAGCTTTGTTTGTGAGCAGTACAGGCAGATCATATTGAGAAAGGACATAAAGATCAAAGGGTGAAAAAAACTTAGACAAAGGCACACAGATAATGTCACACAGGGTGTGCGCTAGGCAAGATTAATATTAACAAGATCAACATTATTTGAAGTCAGAGAGTCCATTCATCAGTCTAATAACACCAGGGAAGAAGCTGTTCCTGAACCCGCTGGTGTTCAAGCTTCTGTACCTCCTGCCTGACAGAAGAGATTGTAGGAGATCATTATCGGGGTGGGATAGGTCTTTGACAATGTTGGCAGCCTTTCCTCAGCAGCAAGCTGTGTAAATGGAGCCCATGGATGGGAGGCTGGCATCCGTGATGGTCTGGGTTCTGCACATAACCTTCTGTAGTTTCCTATGGTCATGTATTCATGGTCTGGGATATACAGATCCCTCTGTATTTCAGAGCTCTGCAATCTCTCACTTTTGGCATAATATGCTTTTTTATTTTTCCCGCTGAAATAGATTATTTCACATTTTCCTGCTTTGTACTCCATTTGCCAGATTTTTGCCCACTTGTATAATCCTTTGCAGCCTAGTTATTTCCTTTTCACAACTTACATTCCTATTTAACTTTATTTGCAAAATGAATAAAAAAAGACCAACAGATCTACGACCCTGGACTTCTCTGGTCCTTGCTATCTAGATATCAGCTACTTCATTTATGCAGGCATCACAAAGAACTTACAGCACAGTCAGAAGGCTATCCTGCCCAACAGGTGTATGCAGGGTTTCTGCTCGACATGAGCCTTTTCCACTCTTCCCATCTCACCCCGTTAAACTATCCTTCTCTTCATTTCTCCATCGTGCACTTATCTAGTTTCCCCTCACCTCGATCTTTGCTATTTCCTCAACTGTTACATCTGGTTCCAGGGGCTGCATTCTGACTATTCTCTGAGTAAAGGCTTTTCTCCAGAGTTTGACACTGTGACGTTTCGAACATCCACTCTTACTGAGTAAAGACTTCGGTCTCCAATCTTGTCCTGTGCTCAGCAGATTTAAGATTTGCCTGCTGTAAACTCTTTGGATTTATCATGATCCCTCGGCAGTCTGTTGCTAAGCTCTGGCTTCCTGTTTAATTCCGGCACAGTTACAGATCTGTCATTCCTCTCAATTAGATTACTCAGAATTGGTATGGTACTAATTAAAATTTATTCACAGAGGTGGGAGAGAGTAAGGGCGTCCTACTGCTGAATGGTTTCACAAAATGTTATGGCTTGACAAAATGAACCTTTTTACAGACAACTAAACTGACTGATTTGATGCTTCAGCAGATAAGCACTTCGTTTTCCACCTCAAGTCTATTTCAGGCTTTGAACTTGTTAGATAAAAACAATTATTTTGTCTAAGCAGCTGAAAATCTCAGTTATCCCCACTGAGATCAATTAGATTGCTGTAGTTTTGCAAATGGCATGTAGTACTTTTCGACTGCACTTTCAGATGTAGAAAGCATTTTGTGATCTGTGTTGCCATTAATTACGAGCGCGTAATTCCCGAACAAAAACCAAACCACTATGGAACCTTGTTAGTATAAACTCAATTACTGCAAATATCTTTTGCTCTAACAAGCATTTCACTACATCTGTTATTATGATTAGTCAAGGCGGTTAATTGTTAGATGAATGCAACCGTGATGGCAGAGTTGATAAAGCGTGGCACTGGAAAAAGCACAGCAAGTCAGGCAGCATCTGGAGAAGCAAGAGAGTTGTTCTTGTTCAGCATAATCCTTCTCCACTTCAGGACATCCCAGATGTCCTCCTATTGCAAGGGCAGTAACTTTCCCTTTCTTGTGATCAACGGTGCCCTCAATCATGTCTCCTCCATTTCCCACACCTCCGCCTCGAACCCCAAAAAAGATGGCATTCCCCCTGGGTCCACACATTCCACCTCACCAATCAACACTCCTCCACCCTGATGGACACATCTTCTCAACATCAATTGATTTGAGGTTCAACTGATGTGTGCTGAGAAATGAAATAATTCGACATTTGTTTTGACTATTTCGCTAAACCTTTACAATTTGCCTTGGCTACAGTGACAGTACAGTGGGCAATTATCAACATAGGATGGAGAAGAGGTCACTCAGCCTCTCAAGCCTGTTATAGAGGTCATAGAGTTATAGAGCTGTACAACATGGAAACAGACCCTTCTGTCCAATTTGTTCATGCTGACCAGATATCCTAAATTAATCCAGTGCTATTTGTCAGCATTTGGCCTATTTCACTCTAAACCCTTCCATTTTGCCATTTGATAAGGCCAAAGCTTATCTACTGCTATTTCCATAGATACACTTTTGCTCCTTAACCCATAATAATCTTTAGCCTCAAAAAGCTAAAATTAATGCTTGGTCCAGAATCAGTTATCAGCTACTAATTTCGCCTGCTCTCCTTGTGTGGAATTGTTTCCTATTTTCACCCCCTGGAAGGTTTAGCTGTATTTTAATGCCTACTTCTGGACAGCCCATAACATGGAAATATTTTTGCCTGGCTAAGTCTTACAGTTTATTTGGATAAGTGACATTTTCATCGAGTTCTTGGGACGGCTTTTCACCATGAGGTCTAGCAAGATCTCCTACCGTTTCTTACTAAACCCACCTTATTCATGACCCAGTTCACTCCTGCGGCACTCCAGTCATTCAATTCTAGTCACATCTTCCCACAAGCCATTTCTGAAAGAAGACGTCACTGCTGGGATATCCCAAAATTGATGGGTATCTCTAGTGATGGCATCATGTGGTGCACTTGGACAAGCACTGAGCTGCCCCATAGGCTGATGTTCTGGTTCTACGAGCCAGTGAGAACTACAGATGCTGGGAGATTTCAGAGTTGAGAGTGTGGTGCTAGAAAAGCACAGCGGGTCAGGCAGCAGCCGAGGAGCAGGAGAGTCGATGTTTTGGGCAAAAGCCCTTCATCAGGAATGAGGAGTATGCTCTGGTCCTGGCAACCAAGGGCTAATGGTTGGGTAGGGGCCTGGAGGTCCTGGCGGATGGAGGGTGATATAGAAGGAGGACAACCTCCTCTCCCCCAGACTGACACCATGCCAGCTTGGTCTGAAGTTGTCACCTCAGTCAATGCAGCAGACCTAACCATTTGGAGGATAGGCCAGCAATTTGGGATGAAGGTCAATGACCTTCTCACCCAATAGGTGCCACCATCATGTCTCCCACTGCCACCTGGCAGTCCAAAACTAAAGGGCATAAGTTTAAGGTGAGAGGGAAAAGATTTAAAAAGGAACTTTTTCACACAGAAGATGATGTGTGTATGGAATGCGTTGCCAGAGGAAGTGGCAGAGGCTAACATTTAAAAGGCATCTGGATGGGTATATGAATAGGAAGGGTTTAGAGAGATATCAGCCAAATGGGACTGGATTTATTTAGGATATCTGGTCAGCATGGATGGGTTGGATTGAAGGGTCTATTTCCGTGCTGTACAACTCTATGACCACACATTCACTCAATCTCTGTGACTGTCACCACCTCCCACCACAAGCTCTCTGCAACATCATCCCTCAATACTCTCACCCATCCCAACCCCCGTCCCAACACCACTAACCATGCCTATCAACTCCATCAATCAGAACACCTCCCCACTTGCACAAAAAGTTTGAGCTAAGTCATCCAATTTCATCTCCCTTACCACCTGCTTCTCTCTCAGTAACAGGAAGAAAGCAGCACTCAGAGGGGCAGCAAGGGTCGAGTTGTGTGATGGTCTGCTCAGCGTTTCACCCCTCACCCCGTATGTAGAGAGGATCTTGACTCTGGAGAAATCTTTGAGGCAAGAGTAGGACAGTGCTACTGAAGTTAGGCCAAGCGATGGGCCAAATGCCCTCCTTTGGTGTTGAATCATCAATCCGTACAAACAGCAGCATAAAAGCAACGGGGCAGGAAACTCCCAATAAACCTTGGTGATCACTCACACACACACACACACACACACACACACACGTGCTGGGGAATAAGTAAGCACCATCGCTGTTTGGTGTTACTGTGCAGGGAGAAAAGTATTAAGAATATATAAACAGGAGAAAAGAAGAAAGACATTTACACACAGGATACTCAGAATCTTAAAAAACATAACCTTTGTGATTTGTGAGGCACAAAAAATTGAAGGATTTTCATGATATTCCAAGATTCAAACGTAATATACTGCTGACTGTTTTGGGATACAGCCTTCAAAATCTGAATAATACACACTGGCCTCTGGATAATGTATCTGGTGTTCCACAACAGAATGAGAAGCCTCAAAGTGCTTCTTCACAATTAAAGAGTGACACTGTGTGGAACAATGATCATTGTTGTGTTCACAAATGGAGCAGCAAATGTCCCTCAACAACGCTCCACAAGAAATGACCACGTGAGGAGCAGGATATCATTGGCCAAAAAAGTAAAGTTGGACAGAGCATGCTCATTAGCACTGATCTGCTGCTATTGTTCACCATCTTTACAGAAAATAAAACCTGTCTTTTCTCTATTCATTGTAGTTTGTGGAACCTTGCTGTACGAAAAAAAAATCCATTACAAGAATCAATAATAGAACACTGTGGGATGTCCTTCGTTCAGGAAAGGTGCTATATAAATGCAAGTCATTCTTTGCCAATGAAAGGAATACTAAATTGAGCTTCCATCACTTATCTTCATTACCATGCATGGAGTATAGTTGCATAATTGATTTGGTGGGTAGCAGTGCATATGGCGTATAATGGAGCTTTCACAAGAACTAAATTAGAGTGGTCTCTCACCGTCGGTATTTTGGATTATTTGTATTCTAATTGAAATGATGGCAAATAAATGCTCCCTGGATTTTTAAACTGCAACTCCATTCTATCACTTGGCATTTTAATTTTTAATTTGCTGCAAACCTGTACTTTTTCCATTTAAATTGCTATCATGTATCCACAATGCCCTGTGATTTAATCTAATTATAGCTTTTTGTATTCATGTCAAAGTCATAAAGCATCTCAACAGTCATTCAGGAGAAATCATTGAAAGCCGCAGTTTGCCTTTTCCAACAATTTACACATTGATTGCAAGCGATTTGTATGGATTATGGGACAAGCCTTAGCCTAGGTTTGAGAAGATTGTGTGAAATTTGCACTTTAATGGCGAATGCAATACAACCAAGTAACCAGTGCTCCCATTTTCTTGCAGAGCAGGTGCTGGTAATGTTTCTGCTGCTGCCATTTAGTCTTCCATTCGACATACTGCCTGTTTCTCCTTGTTCCATTTGGTTTCTTTATTCAGTCACAGGGTTGTAGACATGGTTGGCCAGGTCAGTGTTATTTTCTATGTAATTCTGGACATGTGGGCATCGCAGGCTCGACCAGCAGTTATTCCCCCATCCCCAGTTGTAGTTGAGAGTGAGTCTGGAGTCACATGTAGATTAGATTACTTACAGTGTGGAAACAGGCCCTTCGGCCCAACAAGTCCACACCGACCCGCCGAAGCGTAACCCACCCATACCCCTACATTTACCCCTTTACCTAACACTATGGGCAATTTAGCATGGCCAATTCACCTGACTTGCACATCTTTGGACTGTGGGAGGAAACCGGAGCCCCCGGAGGAAACCCACGCAGACACGGGGAGAACGTGCAAACTCCACACAGTCAGTCGCCTGAGTCGGGAATTGAACCCGGGTCTCTGGCGCTGCGAGGCAGCAGTGCTAACCACTGTGCCACCGTGCCGCCCATGTAGGCCAGACCAGGTAAGGTTCCTTCCCTAAAGGACATTAGTGAACCAGATGGGTTTCTCCCCCCCCTGACAACGATTTCATGGTCATCATTAGACACTTAATTCCAGATTTTTATTGAGTTAAATTCCACCATCAGCCATGGGATTTGAACTCAGATTTAATACCACGAGGCCATCAACCCTGTTTGATTTCTACCCTTCTTTCTGTTCTACTGTTCTTGCCACTCCCAACTCCCAGATCACCCTTATCCCTGTCTCTGAATTGCTTCATGATTAAATGATTAAATCTCTGAACTGCTTCTGGACATGGGGAAAGGAGATTGATCTGCCAGGGCTCCCTGCTTGGACCAGATTAACAGCCCCAATTAGAGAACTCATATTCTACGAGGTCCCACCTGGCTGACCTTGTTACAAACACTACAGGCTTGAGCTGACAGTTTTGTGCACTAGGACTTAGGGTTAGGTGACCAATACTGGCCTTGTTGATGAGCCCAGACCCCATCAAAGAATAAATGAAAAGTAACACCAAGACTGAGCTATTGTAATCATAGAGTCACAGAGATGTACAGCACGGAAACAGACGCTTTGGTCCAACCTGTCCATGCCGACCAGATATCCCAATCTAATCTAGTCCCACCTGCCAGCACCCGGCCCATATCCCTCCAAACCCTTCCTATTCATGTACCCATCCAGATGCCTTTTAAATGTTGTAATTGTACCAGCCTCCACCACTTCCTCTAGCAGCGCATTCCACACAAATACACAGACCACCCTCTGCATGTAAAAGTTGCCCCTTAGGTCTCTTTCCCCTCTCATCCTAAATCTACACCCTCTAGTTCTGGACTCCCTCACCCCAAGGAAAAGACCTTGTCTATTTACCCTATCCATGCCCCTCACGATTTTATAAACCTCTATAAGGTCCACCCTTCATCCTCCGGCGCTCCAGGGAAAACAGCCCCAGCCTATTCAGCCTCTCCCTATAGCTCAAGCCCTCCAACCCTGGCAACATCCTTGTAAATCTTTTCTGAACCCTTTCAAGTTTCACAACATCGTTCCAATAGGAAGGAGACCAGAATTGCACGCAATATTCCAACAGTGGCCTAACCAATGTCCTGCACAGCTGCAACATGACCTCCCAGCTCCTGTAGTTAATACTCTGACCAATAAAAGAAAGCATACCAAACGCCTTCCTCACTATCCTGTCTACCTGTGCTAGTAAACCATTGGGCTGTTCTTTCTGGTGATGGCTGAACCTGAAGGTCACTTGGCCTCAGGGAAGAGGAGAGGTAGAGAAGGAGGTGCCTTCATGGTAACCTCAGCTGGCATGGGAAATGAATCCACTCAGTTGGCATTCCAAACCAGCTATCCAGCGAACCGACCCCTCCATACACACAAGCAACTCCTCTCTCACCAAAATGTTACATACTCAAATCCTGGAGTGGGAATTGAACCAGCATTTATTGATTCAAAGGTGAGAGTGCATTGATAAGTGAGTAGAGTTAACATCAAACTGAATGAAACATGGAAACACATTACCCGAACAGACTGAATGTTATATCAATGTAATTTGGGGCAGTTCCTTACCTTACCATGATTGGAATTCTCACATACAAATGTTTCATAGTCCATTGGGAATTCTGGAGCATTATCATTGATATCCACCAAGCTAATGAGAACAAAACCTCTTCCAATCTGAGCGGGATTCTCTGTACAAAGTATAATACGCAGTCAAGACAAGATTAATGTATGTCATTACATTATGTTCTTGAGATTTCTTTTCATAACACTCATTTCTAATCATGCCAATAGAAACGGAATTTTAAAAAAGCTGAGCCAACAGAAGAATACATCAGAGTGAGTCATTCGAAAAGTGATAGCACAAGCCCAGTATAATTTTAATGGCTTCCCAGGATTGCAGTAATCATAAGCATGAACATACAAACTAACACCTGAGTCACACATCCTTTGTGGCCACTTTAAACAAATCATGTACTTCAGAAACGTACTTTGCTGTCCTCCCAAATACTGTGGCCTTGAGTTTCTGTATGTTTTCCAGTGTCGAGATTTCACTGCAAAAGGCAGCATTGATTGAAATAGCAAGAATTGTAAGAGCTAAGTCATAAGTGAGTTACATAGAGCATAGAACACTACAGCGCAGAACAGGTCCTTCGGCCCTCAATGTTGTGTCGACCTGTGAACTATTCTCAGCTCGTCCCTCTACACTATCCCATCATCATTCATGTGCTTATCCAAGGATTGTTTCAATCTCCCTAATGTGGCTGAATTGACCACATTGGCAGGTGGGGCATTCCACGCCCTTACCACTCTCTGTAAAGAACCTGCCTCTGCTGAGAAATATTAAAGGGATGATCACCTTATTGGGATTGTATTATAGACCCCCTAATAGTGAGCGGGAAATTGAGAAACAAACTTGTAAGGAGATCTCAGCTATCTATAAGAATAATAGGTGATTACGGTAGGGGGATTTTAACTTTCCAAACATAGACTAGGACTGCCATAGTGTTGAGGGTTTAGATGGGGAGGAATTTGTTAAGTGTGTACAAGAAAATTTTCTGATTCAGTATGTGAATGTACTTACCTTAGAAGGTGCAAAACTTGTGATGGAAAAGAATAGACCAGATATAAAAGTTGAAGTTCTGAATTGGAGAAAGGCCAATTTTGATAGTATTAGGCAAGAACTTTCAAAAGCTGATTGGGGGCAGATGTGCGCAGGTAAAGGGACGGCTGGAAAATGGGAAGCCTTCAGAAATGAGATAACAAGAGTCCAGAGAAAGTATATTCCTATCAGGGTGAAAGGGAAGGCTGGTAGGTATAGGGAATGCTGGATGACTAAAGAAATTGAGGGTTTGGTTAAGAAGTAGAAAAAAGCATATGTCAGGTGCAGATAGGATAGATCGAGTGAATCCTTAGAAGAGTATAAAGAAAGTAAGAGTATATTTAAGAGGGATATCAGGAGGGCAAAACGGGGACATGATTTAGCTTTGGAAAATAGAATTAAGGAGAATCCAAAAGGTTTTTACAAATACAACAAGGACAAAAGGATAACTAGGGAGAGAATAGGGCCCCTCAAAGATCAGCAAGGCAGCCTTTGTGTGGAGCTGCAGAAAATGGGGAGATGCTAAACGAGTATTTTGCATCAGTATTTACTGTGGAAAAGGATATGGAAGATATAGACTGTAGGGAAATAGATGGTGACATCTTACAAAATGTCCATATTACAGAGGAGGAAGTGCTGGATGTCTTGAAACACATAAAGGTGGATAAATCCCCAGGACCTGATTAGCTGTAACTTAGAACTCTGTGGGAAGCTAGGGAAGTGATTGCTGGGCCTCTTGCTGAGATATTTGTATCATCAATAGTCACAGGTGAGGTGCCGGAAGACTGGAGGTTGGCAAATGTGTTGCCACTGTTTAAGAAGGGTGATAAGGACAAGCCAGGGAACTATAGACCAGTGAGCCTGATGTCAATGGTGGGCAAATTGTTGAAGGGAATCCTGAGGGACAGGATGTACATGTATTTGGAAAGGCAAGGACTGATTAGGGATAGTCAACATAGCTTTCTGCGTGGGAACTCATGTCTCACAAGCTTGATTGAGTTTTTTGAAGAGGATTGATGAAGGCAGAGCGGTAGATGTGATCTATAGGGATTTCAGTAAGGCGTTCAACAAGGTTAACCGCGGAAGAATGGTTAGCAAGGTTAGATCTCACAGAATACAGGGAGAACTAGCCATTTGGGTACAAAACTGGCTCAAAGGTAGAAGACAGAGGATGGTGGTGGAGGGTTGTTTTTCAGACTGGAGGCCTGTGACCAGTGGAGTGCCACAACGATCAGTGCTGGGTCCTCTATTTTTTGTCATTTACATAAATGATTTGGCTGCAAGCATAAGAGGTACAGTCAGTAAATTTGCAGATGACAACAAAATTGGAGGTGTAGTGGACAGCGAAGAAGGTTACTTCAGTTTGCAACAGAATCTTGACCAGATGGGCCAATGGGCTGAGAAGTGGCAAATGGAGTTTAATTCAGATAAATGTGAGGTGCTGCATTTTGGGTATTGAGTCAGAAGTTGGGAGGTCATGTTGCAGCTGTACAGGACATCCGCAAAGACCGTTCCCTCCGTGACTACCTGGTCAGGTCCACACCCCCCCTACAACCCACCCTCCCATCCTGGCACTTTCCCCTGCCACCGCAGGAACTGTAAAACCTGCACCCACACCTCCTCCCTCACCTCTATCCAAGGCCCTAAAGGAGCCTTCCACATCCATCAAAGTTTTACTTGCACATCCACTAATATCATTTATT
>NC_057713.1:10731659-10783368 GCF_004010195.1 Chiloscyllium plagiosum
CACCTCCGCTCCCTCACCACCAGACGCCTGGGGGAAGAACGCCTCATCTTCCGCCTCGGAATACTTCAACCCCAGGGCATCAATGTGGACTTCAACAGTTTCCTCATTTCCCCTTCCCCCACCTCACCCTAGTTCTAAACTTCCAGCTCAGCACTGTCCCCATGACTTGTCCGGACTTGTCCTACCTGCCTATCTCCTTTTCCACCTATCCACTCCACCCTCTCCTCCCTGACCTATCACCTTCATCCCCTCCCCCACTCACCCATTGTACTCTATGCTACTTTCTCCCCACCCCCACCCTTCTCTAGCTTATCTCTCCACGCTTCAGGCTCACTGCCTTTATTCCTGATGAAGGGCTTTTGCCCGAAACGTCGATTTCGAAGCTCCTTGGATGCTGCCTGAACTGCTGTGCTCTTCCAGCACCACTAATCCAGGACATTGGTTAGGCCACTGTTGGAATATTGTGTGCAATTCTGGTCTCCTTCCTATTGGAAAGATGTTGTGAAACTTGAAAGGATTCAAAAAAAATTTACAAGAATGTTGCAAGGGTTGGAGAACTTGAGCCATGGGGAGAGGCTGAACAGGCTGGGGCTGTTTTCTCTGGCACGTCGGAGGCTATGGGGTGGCTTTATAGAGGTTGACAAAATTATGAGGGACATAGATAGGATAAATAGACAGTCTTTTCCCTTGGGTCTGGGAGTCCAGAACTGGAGGGCATAGGTTTAGGGTGAGAGGGGAAAGATATAAAAGAGATCTAAGGGGCAGCTTTTTCACACAGAGGGTGGTATGGGTATGGAACGAGTTGCCAGAGGAAGTGGTGGAGGCTGTTCCAATTGCAACATTTAAGAGGCATCTGGATGTGTATATGAATAGGAAGGGTTTGGAGGGATATGGGTCGGGTGCTGGCAAGTGGGACTAGATTGGATTGGGATATCTGGTCGACACGGATGGGTTGGACTGAAGGGTCTGTTTCCGTGCTGTACATCTCTATGACTCAAAGTTTGGGAGAAGGATGTGGAAGCATTGGAAAAGGTGGAGAGGAGATTTACCAGGATGTTACATGGTCTGGAGGGAAGGTCTTATGATGAAAGGCTGAGAGACTTGAGTCTGTTCTCATTGGAAAGAAGAAGGTTAAGAACCAGCTATCCTTAGTAGCTACACACTCAGATGACAAGCAACATGAGTTCGACTGGGACAACACTACTATTATAGGACAAGCCAAACAGAGAACAGCCAGGGAATTCCTAGAGGCATGGCACTCATCCACAGATTCAATCAATAAGCACATCGACCTGGACCCAATATACCGGCCACTGCAGCGGACAGCTGGAACTGACAACTGGAAGCGGCAGATACAAACCACTATAAATGCCAGAGGAAACATCACAGAAGCGCTTCACAGGAGGCTCCCAAGCACTGAGGATGTCACCTAGACAGGGGACGAAACGTCTGCAACACAAACTCCCAGCTCGGCGGACAGAACCACAACATCTCTATGACTCTATGACATCTGTCTTAAATCTATCACCTCTCAATTTGTAGTTATGGCCCCTTGTACAAGCTGATGTCATCATCCTCGGAAAAAGACTTTCACTCTCTACCCTATCTAATTCCCTGATCATCTTGTGTGTCTCTATCAAATCCCCTCTTAACCTTCTCCTTTCCAATGAGAACAGACTCAAGTCTCTCAGCCTTTCATCATAAGACCTTCCCTCCAGACCAGGTAACATCCTGGTAAATCTCCTCTCCACCTTTTCCAATGCTTCCACATCCTTCCAGAAATATGGCGACCAGAACTGTACACAATATTCCAAGTGTGGCCGCACTAGCATTTTGTATATTTGCAGCGTGATATTGCGGCTCCGGAACTCAATCCCTCTACCAATGAAACCTAACACACCGTATGCCTTCTTCACAGCACTATCCACCTGGGTGGCAACTTTCAGGGATCTATGTACATGCAGTCCAAGATCCTCTGCACATCCACGCTACCAAGAAACTTTCCATTGACCCAGTACTCTGCCTTCCTGTTATTCTTCCCAAAGTGCATCACCTCACATTTAGCTGCATTGAACTCCATTTTCCACCTCTCAGCCCAATTCTGCAGTTTATCCGAGTCCCCCGCAACCTGTAACATTCTTCCTAACTGTCCACTACTCCACCGACTTTAGTGTCATCTGCAAATTTACTAATCCATCCACCTATGCCTGCGTCTAAGTCATTTATAAAAATGACAAACAGCTGTGGTCCCAAAACAGATCCTTGTGGCACACCACTCATAACTGGACTCCAGGCTGAATATTTTCCATCAACTATCACTCACTGTCTTCTTTCAGAAAGCCAGTTTCTAATCCAAACTGCTAAATCACCCTCAATTCCATACCTCAGCATTTTCTCCAACAGCCTACCATGTGGAACCTTATCAAAGGCTTTACTGAAGTCCATGCATACCATGTCAACTGCCCTACCCTCATCTACATGCTTGGTCACCTTCAAAAACTCAATGAGGTTTATGAGACACGACCTGCCCTTGACAAAACCATATTGACTCTCTGAAATCAACTTGTTGCTTGCAAGATGATTATAAATCTTATCTCTTATAATCCTTTCCAAAACCTTTCCTACAACAGAAGTAAGGCTCACTGGTCTATAATTACCTGAGTCATCTCTACTGCCCTTCTTGAACAAGGGCACAATCCTCCAGTCCTCTGGTACTAAACCTGTAGACAATGAAGACTCAAATATTAAAGCCAAAGGCTCTGCTATCTCCTCCCTAGCTTCCCAGAGAATCCTCGGATTAATCCCATCCGGCCCAGGGGACTTGTCTACTTTCACTCCTTCTAGAATTGGTAACACCTGTTGGGAACTAACCTCGATCCTTTCTAGTCTAATATCTCATACCTCATTCTTCTCCTCTACAATATTCTCCTTTTCCTGAGTGAAAACCAATGAGAAACGTTCGTTTAGCACCTTTCCGATCTCCACAGGGTCCACACTCAATTTCCCACTTCTGTCTTTGACTGGCCCTATTCCAACCCTAGTCATCCTTTTATTCCTCACATACCTATAGAAAGCGTTAAGGTTCTCCTTTATTCTATTTGCTAAAGACGGCTCATGTCCTCTCTTCGCTCTTCTTAACTCTCTCTTTAAATCCTTCGTAGCTGATCTGTTACACTCCATAAGCTCTGCACTCTTGCATGTTGGTTCGAGAAACAACCATAAACAAGGTGGGCATTTCGTCACTGCTTAACAAAAACATCACCCGGGTTGATCTCTCACACCAAGGTTATAAGGACTTTTGATTTCCAACGTAAACCATTTTAACTCAGTTGTAATTGAGTTCAAACTCAATCAGTTAATCAACACTTGGTAAGGACCTGGGACCACTGATGGTTTAAGGCTCTGATTGGCTTGTTCCTTTAAGCAGCAAATATCAATGATACCCAGTGCATGGTTGGTTTGAATGAGTGCCTTCAAGTCAATTTGGTCTCAGTTCCTGTCAGCATAACATGACATTTGATTGTGTTGCTCAGTTCCGACTATCTTTGGGGTCAGGTGTAAACAAAGGAGGAACCTGGGTTGGTGGTGGGAGGGGAGGGGGGACTTTGCTTTGAGAAAGATTTGCGCAATGTCAGTCACACTCTGGGCCCATCATCCTGAGGTGCCTCTAACTGAAAGTCCAAGCTTTTCTTTACTATTTTTTGCCCAAGGAGCTCCTTTTAAAGCAAATGTGTGAACCTTTCTGTTGTCGTGTTTGGCAGGGGGGTGACAGTGAACCTTAAACTGAAGTTGAAATGGTTCACACTAGTTAGTTTCCATTGTACATTTCCAGCACATGCACAAACCCAGACAAATGGATCTGTCAGACCTGAGCTGAACTCACGCCAGCAACTGAGGAATTAATATTCAGTTCATGAATGAATCTGGATAAAGAATGTGTATCTTTAATGGTGGCCATTAAACTGGATTGCTGTTGAAATAACTCTGCGAGGGCTGGTAATCTGTCACCTTTTATCTAGACGTGCATGTACTTGTGACTGACCCAGCTAGCACAGAGCTGGCTCCTAGAGTGTGCAGAACTGCTGACACTCCTGTTTCTATCTGTCAGCCAGGGCTCCCTGGTTGGACCAGATCAACAGCTCCAATCAGGGAACTCATTTTCTATAAGGTCCACCTGCCTGACCTTATTACGATCACTAGAGCTGTTAAAAGCCATTTGGTTCATTCAATCTTACCGCCTTTGGATTATTCCCTGGGCAGTGCGCAAATTGACGTGGTGTACAGAACATTAGAGGGACAAAGACTGTTGTGGGCAAAGTGGGCTCCAGTTCATGGGGCACTAACACCAGTACTAGGGAAACTCGGCTGGAACTGTACCATTGGGCCAGTCTATACCTGAGCTACGGCTGGAACAGTGTTCTTGTGAACAGCATAACTGGGAATATAGAAAAGGTTTTAAGCTAAATGGGGTGGGGGGGGGGGGGCAAGGGGAAATGGAGTACATCAAAACATAAAGATAAGGCAGGAGAGAAAAATAGAAATATGGAAGGGACAGAGAGAAAAAAAACCTAAGAATGCACCAACAATCAAAATCAAAGATAACAAAATGGCTCTGCATTAGAATGCACCCAGCATTCAGAACAAAATAAATAACATGATGGTGCTCATTGAAGTCAATCGGATTTCCTAGTGATTACAGGATGATAAGGCATGGGTCCTGAATATTGAGGGGAATAAAGCATTAAATAGAAGCTGGTAAAGGTGGAGGGAGTAGCCCTTTCACATTTTGTTTCAGTCAGTCTAAAATCTAATCCAGATCAATGTGTAAACAAAAGTTGAGGGGAAAGAAATCTGATGATATGAATGCATTCTTAATGCAAGATCAAGTTTTTTTGTGCTTACTGGTGTTTTTGACATGATCCATATCCATTCTGGGATATTGAGCCTTGAGTTAAGTTAGAGCCCGAAGCGTGGTTTAGTGGAAAGTGGGCAATGGATCTCTCAAACTGAAATGGACCAGTTCTTAATTCTGTCACCATCTAAATCTGTTTTCTTACGTTGTAAGAAAATAATGACTTCTGCTTGAAAAACATGAATATAAACAGCTTTACTTTTTGTGTTACATGCCAATTTGGCACAGTGTTTGGCTGTACACTGAATAGAGGCTAAAATAATGACCAATTCTTTCAAATCTAAAAGCGCTGCCATATACTGAAGGAAACTAATCGATTCATCACCAGAGTTGCTGAACTGGAGCTGTTTTGCTCAGATTGACTGAAACAGTTTGGAACCTGCAGTCATTTTAAACAACCTGGTCAGACAGGTGCTAGTGTTAGACACACCTTGGGGGCAGGTACAATCTTAAAGCCTGACCATCTCAGCTCAGAGATACAGTGACACTGCAACACAAAACCCTTATCTGAAGATTAAGTTTGTCACTAACTGGAAGTTTAATCTTATTGTCCAATACAACGTAGAGGCATACAAAACTGGGATTGACAATTGCTCACTCAGACAGAACTGTAGCAGAGCCGGGCTGGTGACTATTCCGGCTCTTTGGTAACAGTGGGACTCGAATCCACTAGGGACAAGAGCCCAAAAGTACTGTCTTAGACCAGCCGTCTGCAAACTGCTCAGGAAAGCCTTCTGGTGCTTTTCTGTTCCTTTAAGATGACCTCTCACCTCTTCCGGTGCCAAGGTGAACCAGTTTGTGAGAATCCAACCTGCAGTTCACTAGATGGCCAGTCCAGGAAGATGGTCAAGGAGCAGCCTGCAATGCAGAAATCCTACCCCAACAATGAGAGAAAATCGTTGCAAAATAAGGAATGTTTTGCTATTATCTTGTCCATGCTACGCTTCGGGCTCTAACTTAACTGCAAGGCTCAATATCCCAGAATGGATATGGATCATGTCAAAAACACCAGTAAGCACAAAAAAACTTGATCTTGCATTAAGAATGCATTCATATCATCAGATTTCTTTCCCCTCAACTTTCCCCTCAATGCCATTTTATTGTCATTTCAGTTTACATTCTTCCAATGCACAAAGTTGCCTTTACAGTTCATTATACAGTAGGAACAGACTGCCATTTTCAGTAATGAACTGGCAGATCAGGAGATTGTGAGTACACTTTCCAGATCAGAGACCTGAGTAGGAATACTACGCTGAAACCTGTCGTGCAATATTGAAGGAGTACTGCACTGTCAGAGGCGTAGTTTTTTTTTTAAGGTGAGGCTCAGTCCTCCATTTCAAGTGGCTGTAAAAGATAACACATGATTTCATGGATGAGTGGGGTTGCTAAACAGGCAATGGGTGGACCCCTAGCCAATACTTAGCCCTTAAGCAATACCACAAAATTCATTTTGCTTGTTCATTTATTACATTGTATGGGAGTCTGTTGTTCACACATTGACTGCTGTGTTTCCTACTTTACCACAGAACCTCCAGTTAATTGACTGTAAAACAAGGCGAGACCTCCTGGGGTTGTGAAAGGAGGTATACAATTGATAATCTCTAAAGTATTTCTGTTGGAAATCACTTACGGCTCTCCATCGCTAAAACGGTGATGTTGTGCTCTTCAGTTGTCTCCCTGTCCAGTGATTTTGCAATTGTAATGACTCCAGTGGTGGCATCAATGTTAAAATATCTCTCCAGGTCGGTGTTACGATCTATGGAATATCTGGATAGAAAGTTAAAATTGAGAGTTTAGCATCCCTTAATGATTTCAAATCATTCAAGGAAGCCATTTACTAGTTTAGTCTACCAACAACAGGGCATGAAAGAAAACACCCAGCAAGTGGAAATGATAGAGATTCTTGAGTACAGAGTTGCCAACTCTGGTTGGCATCTAGTTGGATCCATTCCTGGAGATTTCGGTACCTGACTCCAATCCATCCTCAACTTTCTGCCATCGCTACATTCCTCAGGAACACAAGTTCCTACACCTTTTGGAATTCAATGACCCCTTTGCTACCGAACTGGATTAATCCTCACTGTTCACCAAATTGCCTCTATTCCTCATTTCCACTGATGATTTTTTGAATGAAAGCAAAACGAAAGAAAACTTAATCTTAAAATTGCTGGAATAGAACTGCTGCAATATCACTGGATTTGTAATGCAGAGACCCAGGCTCAGCATCCTGGTAATGGAGGATTGTCTCATGAGCAAAGGCTAAACAGGTTGGGACTCTACTCACTGGAGTTTAGATGAATGAGAGGCAATCTCACTGAGACATACAGGATTCTTAGGGGGCTTGGCAGGGTCAATGCTGAGAGGATGTTTCTCTTTGTGGGAGAGTCTAGGATCAGAGGGCACAGACTTTGAATTCAGGGGCACCAATTTAAGATTGAGATGAGGAAGAATTTCTTCTCCCAGAAAGTTATGAGACTTTGGAGCTCCTTGCCACAGAAAGCTGTGGGACAGAGCCCTTGTGTATAATTAAGGCTGAAATGGATAATTTCTTGATCTTGAGAGGAATCAAGGGTCACAGGTAAAGGGCAGGAAAGTGAACGTGAGGAATGTTGGATCAGCTATGATCCTACTGAATGGGAGAGCAGGCTCGAAGGGCTGATTGGCCTACAGCTAATACTGGTGATCTAAATTCAATAAGGGAACCTCAGTGATGGTGACTATCCTCAATTAATGACCTTCAGGGGAGGAAATCTGCTGTTCTTCCCTGGTCTGGCCTGCATGAGATTCCAGACACATAATAGAGTCATAGAGCCATACAGCACAGAAATAGACTCTTTGGTCCAACTTGTCCACGCTGACCAGATATTCCAAATTAATCTACTCCCATTTGCCAGCATTCGGCCCATATCCCTCTAAACCCTTCCTATTCATATACCCATCCAGGTGCCTTTGAAATGTTGTAATTGTACCAGCCTCAACCAATTCCTCTGGCAGCTCATGTCAGGTCATGCACCACCCTCTGTGTGAAAAAAGTTCTCTCTCAGGTCCTTTTTAAATCTTTCCTCTCTCACCTTAAACCTATGCCCTTTAGTTTTGGACTCCCCTACTCTAGGAAAAAGACCGTCGTTATTCACCCTATCCATGCTCCTCATGATTTTATTTGTAGGTCAGCCCTCAACCTCTGACGCTCCAGGGAAAAGAGCCCCAGCCTATTCGGCCTCTCCCTATATCTCAAACCCTCCAACCCTGGCAACATCCTTGTAAATCTTTTCTGCACCTTCTCAAGTTTAACAATGTCTTTCCCATAAAAAGGCAACCACAATTGTACACTGTATCCTAAAAGTGGCCTAACCAATGTCCTACACAGCCACAACATGATATCCAACTCCCATATTCAAGGTTCAGACCGATGAAGACAAGCATGCCAAAAGCCTTCTTCACCTATCTACCTGCAACACCCACTTTCAAGGAACTTTATACCTGCACCTCTAAGTCTTTGTTCGGCAACACTCTCCAGGGCCCGACCATTAACTGTATAAGTCCTGCCCTGGGTTCTCTTCCCAAAATGCAACCCCTCGCATTTATCTAAACTAAATTCCATCTGCCACTCCTCAGCCCATTGCCTCATCTGATCGAGATCCCATTGCACTCTGAGGTAACCTTCTTCACTGTACACACTGCACCTCTCCTTTTGGTGTCATCTGCAAACTTACTAACTATGCCTCAATTGACTGGGCAGAAATTTGGTTGATGTGGCACTATATTAGCCACCCTCCAATCTTCCAGCACCTCACCCATGGCTGTCGATGATATTAATATCTCAGCAAGGGGCCCAGCAATCTGATTTCCCTAATTCCCACAAAGTTCTGGGCAACACCTGATCAGGTTCTGGGGATTTATCTACCTTTATACATTTTAAGACCTCCAATACTTCCTCCTCTCTGATATAAACTCTTTTCAAGACATCAATATCTGTTTCCCAAGGAAGCTAACTTCCATCTCTTTCTCCACAGTAAATACTGACACAAAATATTTATTTAGCATCTCCCCCATCTTCTGCAGTTCCATACATAGTTGGCCATGTTGATCTTTAAGGGGTTTTATTCTCTTCCTCATTACTCTTTTGTCTCTAATGTATTTATAGAATCCCTCTGGATTTTCCTTAACCAAATTTGTCAAAGCTATCTCATGTCCCCTTCTTGCCATCCTAATTTCCCTCTTAAGTATACTCCTACTGCCCTTATAGTCTCCTGGGGATTCACTCAAACCCAACTGCCTACAACTGATATACGTTTCCTTCTTTTTCTCGACCAATCTCTCTAGTCATCCAACATTCCCTAAGTCTTGCCCTTCACACTAATAGGAACATACTTTCTCTGAACTCTTGTTACCTCATTTGTAAAGGACCCCATTTTCCAACCACCCCAAACCTGTAAATAGCCTACCCACAATCAACTTTTGAATGTTCCTGTGTAATACGTTCAAAATTAGCTTTACGTCAATTTAGAACTTTAACTTTTAGATTAGTTCCAACCTTTTCCATATGTTTTTAAAACAAATAGTTTTATGACGACTTGCCCCAAAATGCTCCCCCACTGACACCTCCATCACCTGCCCTGCTTTCTTTCCCAACAGAAGGTTAAGTATATCTCCCTCTCTAGTAGGTACATCCACATGCTAAATCAGAAAGTTTTCTTGTAGACACATGACAAATTCTACCACATCGACGCTCTTAACACTATGGCAGTCCATGTCTATGTTTGGAAAGTTAAAATCCCCAACCATTAAAACTTTATTATTCTTACAGATATCTGAGCTCTCCTTACAAATTTGCTTCTCAATTTCCTGCTGATTTTTGGGAGGTTCATAGTACAGTCCTAACAAGTTGATCACTCCTTACTGATTTCTCAATCCCACCCAGATAACCTCACTGGACAAACTCCAAGAATATCCTTCCTAAGTACAGCTGTAATGTTATCCTTAATCAAAACACTGCTCTCCCTTTTCGCTTGCCTCTTTTTCCTATCCTTCCTATAGTATCTATATCCTGGAACATTAAGCTTCCAGTCCTGTCCATCCTTGAGACATGTTTCTGTGACAGCTATGATATCCCAGTCCCATGTTCCCAACCTGAGTTCATCTGCCTTGCTTGTCAGACCTCTTGCATTGAATTAAGTGCAGTTTAACTTATCAGTCCAACCTCATTCTCTGCCTTACTCTTCTCGGCTTTGACTATTTGACTTGCTCCATTATTTACTGTACAAGAATCAGCCTTTTCTCTTTTCTCATTATCACCTTGGCTCCTCCACCCACTCCCGTCTTTACCAATTTCAAGCCTCCTGAGTAACACTAGCACATCTCCCCACAAGGATATTGATCCCTTTCCAATTCAGATGGAACCCATCCCTCCTTTACAGATCATTTCTACCCTAGAAGAGATTCTAATGATTCAAAAATGTGAGCCCTTCTCCCTTGCAGCATCACCTCAGCCATGCATTCATCTGGTCTATCCTCATATTCCTACCCTCACTAGCACATGGCACCAGTAGTGATCCAGATAATACTACCCTCCACGACCTACTTTTTAACCTCCTTCCTAGTTTCCTGTATTGTCTCTGCCGAACCTCATTCCTTTTCCTCCCTATGTTGTTGGGACCAATGAGCGCAATGTCCTCCTGCTGGTCACTCTCCCTGATCAGAATATTCTGCACCCTATCTGAGATATCCTTGACCATGGCACCAGGGAGGCAACTCACCATCCTGAAGACTCACTGACAGCTGGAGAAACATCTGTCTGTGCCCCAGACTAGAGCATCCCCTATTACAATCAATCTCTTGGAAAGTGACATACCCCTCATTTCAATGGAGACATTCACGAAACCAGAAATCTGGCTGTCAATGCAATACTCACCAGCAAAATGGTTGACTCTTAGCTGCCCTCTGAAATAGCCTTAATAGGCAACTATGTAGAAGGGCAATTAAGGATTGGCAACAAATGCTATTACTGCCCTCCTTCTAGAAAAGAATAAATTAACCTTTCTGAGTTGCTCTGGAAGCTTCCTGGAGGGCTATTTTCAAATCCGAGAGACTCTGGGGGGTCTTGGTGCATTGACAATCCAAGGTGTGGATCATTATTTCTTGAATAGGTGCTAACCAGACTGCTGTGTGTTGTTGGCCATTTTATGAGTGCCTTGAAGCATAAAGTTAGGCCACCCACTGCACGTACAAGCCCAGGTCATGTGAGTGCTCTGCTCTCTCTTATACTTCATAGTTTGCAATCAGACTCCAAAGAGAGTGTTCCTGCTGCCCACCTCAGCACAATTCCCCAAGGTGGACTTGATAGGATTGCTAGTTTGATACCCAGCTGTGGCCCATGCCACTCACATTAAGCCATAATCCTGTCATAGTTTTCACATGGTGCTCAGTAGGTGGCAGCGTTGCTCACACTAAGGTATCTGAGCGCTTGTGATTCCGGCCTTTTGCACAACAGCGATTTTCACTATTACATTTTGCCTACAGCTGCTTGGGTCCTACGTACGGGACTTCCTTCCCTCAATCTCTTTGCTTTTCTATCTCACTCTTTCCTGCTTTACGCTACTTCTTAAAAAACCTACCTCTTTGATCAAGGTTTTGAGTTATCTGCCTTAATATTTCACTTATGCCTCAGTGTCAGTTGATTTTTTTTGATAACACAACTATGAAATGCCTTGGATCAGTAAAGGTGTGATATAAATACAAGCTGTTCTAGTGAGAATGTGTACAGGGTATATGCAGGTAGGGAAAGAGTTAAGTTCTGAGTTTTGTGAAACAAGAGGTTCAGCTGAGCAAGACTCTGATCAGATAAGAACTTACAGTTAACAGTGGGGTGCTGGAGGCAAGATTAATGGGTTAACAAGGTGGAAAAGCAGTCATTATAAGGAGCCATTTAACAAGATGAGGGAGCAATCAGTATGTGAGGTCAGTTTAACAAGGTGAAAAGTATTCATTATGTGAAATCAGTTATTCATTGTGTAATAGCAGATGGCTTAACCTTTACTATTGATACTCATTGATTGTAACAGTCACCCAATCAATATGTATACTGCCTTATCTAAATGCTCTTCCCTGTAAAATGACTATATAGTTCATTGAGAAACTGTTATTTCAGAGAAGACTGTGAACTCATGTCTCTGTGCACATGGGCGATTGTTTTCTCTCTCTCTCTCTTTCTCTCTCTCTCTCCAGGGCCTGGAATAAAAGAGGATAAAGCAACTGTGTCTCTGAGCATCTTGCCTAGACTGAAGGGGGAATGGGACGACACTAGGGCAGATACGTGGGAAGTTAGGAGCTAGAAGCAGGCCCTTTGAGACTGCTCCACCATTCAACAGGGTCTGGTTGTGTTATCAATTTCACTTTGCTGCCTGTCCACCATTCCACATTCTCCCCCTCCCCCAAGCCCTCTCCCTTAATCCATTAGGGCACGCAGCAAGACCTGGGCAACATTTAGGATCAGGCTAACCAGTGGCAAGCAGTGTTCACAAGGAACAGTGCAATGAATGAGAATCTAACCAAAATGGCTGAAACAGGTTATCAGGACATTGCTGTTTCTGAAAGATTATTGTTCTGCTTTTATTTCCTCACAGGATATGGATATCCTTGGCTACACTAACAGTGATTGCCAAACCCCTTTGATGTCAAGAAGGTGACATTGATCTGCCTTCGAGAACCGTTGAAGTCCATCCAGTGCAAGTAGTCTGAAAAATAGTCCCACAGTTTTGGTCTAACAATAGTGAAGGAACAGCCTTAAATGTTTTGAGTCAAGATGGTGACCGGCTTGGAATGGAATTCACAGGCAATGATACTCCCCATGAATCTGTTTCCCTTCTCCTTCTGGATGATAGAGGTTATGAGTTTGGAAAGTGCTGTCAGATGAGCCTTGGTGAGTTGCCGCAGTACAACTTGTAGATGGTGTACTACTGAACCTGATGAGTGAGGTACTGAATAAACAAGCTCCTTTGTCCTGGATTGTGTCAGGTGTTTGGCTGCTGCTGGAGCTGCACTAATTCAGGGATTCTGACTGCTGCTTTTCTACATTACAAAGTACTTTAAAAGTACTTCAAAAGCTGTGAGGGGTGGCCAAGACTGGGAAAAAGAAATTTCAAGGTTACTTGACACTCATAGAAGATAAGCAAAACGCAAAAAAAAAAGTGGGGGGTTCTGCCAATAACAAGAAAAAGGATCAGCTTGGAGTAGGGGGTGAGAGGACGGGTCCATTACCAAGTAAGGGACAAACCATTTAGGGCTAAGAAGATGAGGAATGTCCTCACTGACTCTCTGAAATTCCCCACCCTAGGGGTCATGCAAAGTTCAATCACTGAGTGAGTTTGAGGCAGAGATCAATTGATGATGAGTTACTAATGGCATCAATGAATATGGGAGTAATATGGGAATGCAGCATTGAGATAGACATTCAGTGATGATCTTGAATGGCAGAGAAAGGTCAAGGAACTGAATGATCTGCTCCTACCTTCCTGTGTAAAATGCACTAAGACATCCTGAAGACTGGGCACTGCACAAAAATAAGCGTCTTGTTTTCCTAATTACTAGCACAAAATGGTGGTACAAATGGCAAGACACTAGGAAGCTCAGGGGAAGAAAGGGATGGCGGGGTGCTTGTCCACAGATCCCTAAAGGTGGCAGGACAAGTCAATAGGTGAGTTAGGAAGGCAAACGGGAAATTGGCAATTATTAATAGTACAAGATCAGAGAGGTCACGTTGGAGTTGTACAAAACTTTGGTTAAGTTATACCTGGAGGACAGTGTGCAGTTCTGGTCACCTCACTATAGGAAGGATGTGATTGCAGTGGAGGGGGTACAGAGGAGATTCACCAGGATGTTGCCTGGGATGGAGCAGTGCAGCAATGAAGAGAGACTGCATAAGATCAGGTTGTTTTCTTTGGAGCAGAGAAGGTTGAGGGGGTGTTCCTGATAGAGATGTATAAGATTATGAGGGGCATGGACAGGGTGGAGAGAACACAGCTGTTCCCCTTAGTTTAAGAGTCAAGAACAAGGCTTCTGTTTTTAATGTGAAAGGCAGGAGGTTGAGAGGGAATTTGAGGAAACGTCTTTTCACCTGGAGGGTGGAAGTCACTGTTTGGAAGGGTGCTTGAGTCGGGTGAGCTCACAACCTTTAAACAGTATATGAATGAGCAGTTGAAATTTCACAATATTCTAGAATAGTGGGTCTAATGTGGGAAAGTACACAGGAGTAGGCCATTCAGCCCCTCAGCCATTCAATGAAAACATGGCTGATTTGTGGCCGAACTCCATATTGGCCCATATCTCTGAATACCTTTCCGTAAGGAAAGCTTATCCCTCCAGATATAGCATTGAGTGGAGGTGGCAGCGTATATTTGGCAGTACAGACTCAATAGGCCTCTCCTGTATGATTCGATGAAAGCCAATGAATTGGACAGATGATTTAGAATGCTGTAGAGCTGCCCTGTACTGGGTGCAGGAACTGGTGAACTCTCACCTGACAGGATTGTTTGCTGTGTCGGGGTCATGTGCAGACACAGTGCCAATGGCAGTGCCAACCTTTGCAGCCTCAGAGACCGACATCTTGTAGAGAGGCGAGTTGAACTCTGGAGCTTCATCCACGTCCTCCACCACCAGCTTCACCGTGGTGGTGTCTGCAAAGGGTCCCAGCGCCTGGAACCTTGGGTCGGTATTTTTATTGGTGACTTCAATCTTCAGACTGTAACTTGATTTTTTTTCAAAATCCAGCTCCTGTGAAGCAATTACAAAACGTACATATATTTACTCGGCGCAATGTCAGTCCATTAAAGAGCACGACAAGCAAATGAAAGAACGAGTCACATCCATCAGGTGATGACATTTTAACATGGGATCGTTTAATTAAACGGCAGGAGTATTTTCAGCTTGTTCCTGCTCCATTGCTCTAAGCATCTATCTTTGTTACTCCTGCTATTTGCACTGAAGTGACAACCTCCCAAGTAAATAAGGTTCCAAATGAATGATTTATTTGCGATTCCTCCAGCATCCCTCTGCAATTTATTTATCTTTTAATCTATCTATCTCCTGCTGTTTTCTGAATAAGATATATGGGGTCTGATAGTCATGTCCAGAATGAGCGTAGTCAGCCCACTCAAAGATTTTACTGTCAGAACCACCCCAAAACGTTTTATAGCCAATGACAGAATTCCGTCAAACATTTTACTTTCACTCATGAAAGTTGTATTCTTGGACACTAAAGACTTGCCAAGATTTTTGGTTTCTTGCTTGCTATGAGCTGGAGAGACTGATTTGGCCAAAGCGATTCTCAGGAATATGTACCATATAGATGGAGTCATGGTTGTGGTTAATTTCAAGTAACTCTCTCCTCTAGTATTGAATGTCCCGAGTTCAGGATGCAAATCTGTTGTAGAGAATAAGCACAAAACGCCAGGCTGACCCCAGGGCAGTATTGCTAACTAGAGATGCTGACTGCTAAGCTAAGATTCTAACTGTGCCCATCTCATGGCATCACACTGCAAATAGTAATCTTCTGAGATTGACATACTTTAAAGTCCGAGAAAATGAAAGCGGGAGCTTGTGTAAATTTGTCTGATAACAAGCTTGGGGGTGAGGGGAGGGAAGTGCAGCTGAGAGAAGGTGCAAGATGCTCCCACCCACAGACAATGAAAAGGCAGTTATACTGCCTCTGGGGAACCTGTTAGTCTAAGCCTCAGGTAGATGGTTTGGATGTAAGCCGATACAAATAACTGTACATAACTGTTCATGTATCTCCATGATAAACTGGGTTTGGGACTTACAGGATAGCTAATTAACAATTCTATCTAGATACAAGGCCCTTGTGATTCACTTTGTCCTGGGAATAGGTTTCAGGAAGGGAAGTCTATTACAAGCCATTACAGTCACAGGTTACAATGTTTCCGAGACATTTCTGAAATTCAGGTTAGTCTGTAGCCACCTGAAAGAGAGGAGAGAGAAAGAGGAGTGGGGGAGGGGGGTAGAAAGAGAGAGAGAGATAGAGAGAAGGAGATAGAGGAGGAGATAGAGACAGCTAATCCTGCAAATGAAACAGAGAAACAGGTGGGAAGTCACTATAAAACCCAAGAGATCAAGTTCATGAGGATTTAAAAGTGGTTGGAAGATTCACCTAGCCTGGTTAGAATCTCTAAAATATCGAATAGAAATCACCTTTGGAAAAGGATAAATGTAGGAAGCCATTGAGAGTATAAAATAGTTTAGAACTAGCTTTGAACGAATGAAGTGTTTACTTAATCAACAGTGTAAAACATAACCAACGTTGTACATCTTCAGTTGTGCTAAAAGCCAATGGGGAGTTGCTTTCCTGTAATTCACTTGTAAGTTGCTTACAAAATCGTGATTATTCCATGTTCTTTTATGTTGCTTCTGTGATAGAAGTCTTAAAATTTGAAACCTTGACATGTGATCTTTTCAGTTGATGAATAGAACCTTTCCAAATGTTATTTGTCTCTGCAGAAATCATCTTGGTTTATATGCTCTTTGCAGGAATTCACAGAATTCACATTTCTTTAAATTCACTGAATGAAATAATACAATAGCATTGTCCAGACATTCAACAACCAGGCTTTCACATTTGCTCTTGTTGTATTCATGGTAACGCTAACATGGCTCCAGCATTCCTCAGAATAGTAACTGTGAGGATTTGACAACAATTAAATCAATTTAACTTTGAAGGTACCGGCAGAGAAGTCAGAAATTGACTCAAAGATAGGTGTTGAGCAATTAAATCATTGGCCCAACATCTGAACCTTGGAGAAATAAAAGACTATGTACACAAGGAATGTTAAAAAGATGTTTAGCATGCTTGCATTCATCGCTCAGTTCTTTGATTATAGCAGATGGAAAGTCATGTTGAAGTTGGACAGGACATTGGTGAGGCCTCTTCTGGAGTACAGTGTCCCGTTCTGGTCGCCCGGTTATAGGAAGAATATTATTAAACTGAAAGGTTCAGAAGAGACTTACCGGAACGTTATGGGAATGGAGGTTTTGAGTCCATTAAGATAGGCTTGGACTCCTTTTCACTGGAGTTTAGGAGGTTGAGAGGTGAAGTTTATAAAATCATGAGGGTTATGGCTAGGGTTAATGGTTGGTGTCTTTCCCCAGATTGGGGCATTTCAAGACTGGGGGGTATATTTTTAAGGTGAGCCGAGAAACTTAAGAAGGACATGAGGGGTAATTTTTAAAATATATACAAAGGGTTATACGCATGTGGAATGAACTTGCAGAGGAAGGGTGCGTATGAGTGCAGTTACATTTAAAAGACATTTAAATAAGTCCAATAATAGGAAATGTTTGGAGGAATATGGGCCAGGTGCAGACAGGTGGGACTAGTTTAGTTTGGGATTAAGGTCACCATGGACTGGTTGGACCGAACGGCCTGTTTTCGTGCCGTATGACTACTTCAGATGAAACACAGATTCCACAGATTTCCAAGGTTCAGTTGAAGATGAGAAATAATGCAATTTGAGAAAGAAAATGGAAAGGAAAAGAAGAAGAAATGTTAAAACATGAACAGCAGTTTCAGAGAGTAACAGAAAAGGAAGACCTAGACTTGGAAAACTGGAGGCATTTATTAGTGGGCTTTTATACCCACATCAAAGAATTTGGGTTTAAGATAGACTGATCATGGAAAAAGCAAGTTCATGTCTATAGTCAGTCTTCATTCATTAGAACTTTGTTTATTGTATGCTAGTGCTAACTACTAGCATGTGTAGTCAGATATATGTCAGGCTCTCATCTTACGATTACGTGATTTGAGCTATTTTCTACCTATGCTTCTGTCTATCTCACATCACTCTTCCAATCCTACTCAAACTCACTCTGTCCACACTATGCTGTTTATGCCCAGTGCGGTGCAGCTCTATGCTATCATCGCAAGGGTCCAGGGTCTTAATGTCCTTCAGCGACAAGAGGGAGGCCTGAATATTTGAACTGGACAGAGACAGCAGCTGCAGTTACACAAGCAGGAACTGGGGGAAAGACGTGACAATGAGTTCCCTTTAATGTCCGTTTTTGATTTAGCAAGGTCCACAGTAAACTCCCCGTTATCCGAAACCCAAGTATTCCAAAATCTTATGGAATCAGCAAAAACTTCAAAAAAAAACTCGCCATTTTTCTAAAGTTTCTTCAAAAACATCAATTTGAAGTTGGCACACCATGCTCCAATATGCACATGCTCACTCATGTCTGGAGTTACCAGAACCCAGCGAGTAAATTGCACTGTACTCTTGACATTTAGATTTAAGACTTTTCATTCAAAGAATATAAGAGTATACAGTATTGAGTTTCTATCAGAGTATTTGTTATGCAACTGACAGATTCATATAACCAGTGCCCATCAATCCCCACACTTGTCTGATTTTTATTTTATTCATAGGATATGGGGCATTGCAGGCTGGTAAAAATTATTGTCCATTCCTAGTTACCCTTGAGTGAGCTGCCTTCTTGAATCACTGCAATCCATGCACTGTAGGCAGACCTATAATTCTGCTCGGCAAGGAATTCCAGGATTTTGATCCAGCGACACTGAAGGAACAGGGACCTATTTCCAAGTCAGGGTGATGAGCGACTTGTCGAGGCATGGATAATGGGGAGTTTGCCATATTTACTTGATGCCTAAATTCAGTGAGAAACAGGTTAAAATTTTATTTTGTATCCTTTGAGAAAACACTTCATTCACTCAAAACAATGTAACAATGGCTTAAAAAAATTTAGGTAACCTTAGTACTCCAGTGATTGTAACGAGGTCAACCAGATGGCCCTCATAGAATATGATTTCCTTGATTGGGTCTGTTAATCTGGTCCAAGCAGGGAGCCCTGGCTGACAGATACAAAAAGGAAGGTCAGAGGTTATGTTCACTCTGCGAGCTGGCTCTGAGGGAGCTGGATCAGTGGTGAAGGACTCTCCATTTGTGACAGGGAGGGGACTGACTCTAAACTGTCTGGACCACACAGTCAGTGTGTTGTTACTGCTGTTGGGTTTTCTATGGAAGAGGAGAATTTTTTTTCTCTCTCTCCCCCTTTGTTTCAGGTAGACGTTTTGTTTTTCTTTATTGCTTATTGTGATTGTTTTTTCTGGGTTTCTTTAAAAAAAAGCACGTCAGAGGTTCTGTTCACTCTGAGAGCTGGCTCTGAGGGAGCTGGATCAGTGTCAAGGGCTGTCCACATGCAATTAAAGGGGGACTTGGTGATGGGATACTGGTTTTGTTAGGGAAAGCGTTTGATTCTTTCAGGTGAACATTATTAAGTACATTATTATGAGGTTAAGATTAATGTAAGGGTAAGATTGCTGTCATTAATGTGCATGAATTAATTCTAGAAGGTTACAGACATGAAAAGACATCATCAGACTTCCGTGGAATTTGCTGGAGAAAATGGGAATGGTGTTTGATAAATGATATGGAGCTATGAAGATTGAGCTGGATTTTAAAAGAGAGATGTTAATAATGGAAGAATTTAAAACAGGTGTGCCCTTTGGACTAAGGTCCCATGAAGAATAGCACAACATTCAGAGTCATAGAGATGTACAGCACAGAGACAGACCCTTCGGTCCAATTCGTCCATGCTGGCCAGATATCCCAACCCAATCTAGTCCCATTTGCCAGCTTTTGCCCCATATCCCTGTAAACCCTCCCATCTTCATGATTAGATTAGATTCCCTACATTGTGGAAACAGGCCCTTCGGCCCAACCAGTCCACACCGACCCTGCCCAGATCCATTTCCCTCTGACTAATGCACCTAAAACTATGGGCAATTTAGCATGACCAATTCACCTGACCTGCACATCTTTGGACTGTGGGAGGAAACCGGAGTACCCAGAGGAAACCCACACAGATACGGGGAGAATGAGCAAACTCCACACAGTCACCCGAGGCTGGAATCAAACCTGGGACCCTGATGCTGTGAGGCAGCATAGCTAACCACTGAGCTACCATGCTGGATGGTATATGAATAGGAAGGGTTTAGAGCGATACATTTCGAAGATAAGAACTGCTGTTACAACTGATGATTGTGACTTGGTCCATAAACATTTGTGGGTGACAACAAAGCTTTGTTCATAAACACAACAAAGAAGATAGCAAGACAGAAGTAGTGATGAAGCAAAGACTAACTACAATGTGAGGGATAGCAGATGCTTCACAAAGTTGTCAACAAGTGAGTGTGAGAGATAAATTTGACTTGAAAGGGTAAAAATGTCACTTTTGCCATAAGATAGTAAGGTTGCTGGAAATTAAAAATTAAACCAATGGGCATTAATAGGTCATAGAGTCATTCAGCATGGAAACAGATCCTTCGGCCCAATTTGTCCATGCCAACCAGGATCCCAAAATTGAACAAGCCCCTTTGTCCTTTGTTTGCCCCATATCCCTCTCAACCTTTCCTGTCCATGTACCTATCCAAATATTTTTTAAATGTCTAGTGTTAGATTAGATTAGATTCTCTACAGTGCGGAAACAGGCCCTTCGGCCCAACATGTCCACACCAACCTTCCGAAGAGTAACCCACCCAGATCCATTTCCCTTTGACTAATGCACCTAACACTATGGGCAATTTAGAATGGCCAATTCACCTGACCTGCACATCTTTGGACTGTAGGAGGAAACTGGAGCACCCGGACTCCTGAAGAAGGGCCTGTGCCCGAAACGTCGAATCTCCTGTTCCCTGGATGCTGCCTGACCTGCTGTGCTGTTCCAGCAATAAAGTTTCAACTTTGATCTCCAGCATCTGCAGACCTCACTTTCTCCTCAGTTCCACAGTACCTTTCTAAATACCTCAATGGAACCAGACATCATCACACTTTTGGGCAATACATTCAAGATAGAGTCATAAAGATGTACAACACAGAAACAGACCCTTCAGTCCAACTCATTCATGCAAACCAGATATCCTAGATAAATCTAGTCCCATTTGTCAACATTGGGCACATATCCCTCTAAACCTTTCCTATTCATAAACCCATCCAGATGCCTTTTAAATGTTGCAATTGCCAGCTTCCACCACTTCCTCTGGCAGCTCATTCGATACACGCACCACTCTCTGCATGAGACCCTTGTAAATCTTTCCCCTCTCACTTTAAACCTATGCCCTCTAGTTTTGGACTTCCCCATCCCAGGATGAAGACCTTGTCTATTTACCCTCTCCATGTCCCTCATGATTTTATAAATCTCTATAAGGCCACCCCTCAGCCTCTGACACTCCAGGGAAAACAGCCCCAGCTTATTCAGTCTCTTCCTACAGCTTAAACCCTCCATCCCTGGCAACATCCTTTTGAATCTTTTCAGAACCCTTTCAAGTTTCACAATGCCCTTCCAATAGGAAGGAGACCAGAATTGCACACAATATTCCAAAAGTGGCCTAACCAATGTCTTTTACAGCCACACCATGATCTCCCAAATCCTATACTCAATGCATTGACCAATAAAGGCAAGCATATCAAACGCCTTCTTCACCAACCTATCTACCTGACACTCCACTTTCAAGGGGCTATGAACCTGCACTTCAAGGTCTGTTGTTCAGCAACATTCCCTAGGACCTTACCATTAACTGTATAAATCCTGCCCTGATTTGCCTATCCAAAATGCAGCACCTCACATTTATCTAAATTAAACTCCATCTGCCACTCCTCAGCCCATTTATCCATCTGATCAAGATCCCAGTTGTACTCTGAGGTAACCCTCTTCGCTGTCCACCACACCTCCAATTTTGGTGTCATCTGCAAACTTAATACCCATACCTCTGTGTTCACATCCAAATCACTTATATCAATAACAAAAAGCAGACACAAAGAAGTGAAACAGTATTCATTCATATCACTTTTGCTTCCTTTAACTGGCTTTAAATCTGTGACCTCTTATTCAAGATCCTTTCAGGAGAAGGAATATTGTTCTACCCAGAATGTTCATGACTCTGAATGTCTGTAACAAATGTCCTCTCAGTTTCCTCACCTCCAATAAAACCAGACCCAACATTTGTACTCTCTCCTTCTAACTGAAGTTCCGCATCCCTGAGTACCTTTTTGTAAATCTTTTGTGCACTCTCTCCAATGCCTTCACATCCTTCGATACATATATTCATGTAGTTAAAAATCACACAACACCAGGTTATAGTCCAACAGGTTTAATTGGAAGCACTAGCTTTCGGAGCGACGCTCCTTCATCAGGACAATCACCTGATGAAGGAGCGTCGCTCCGAAAGCTAGTGTGCTTCCAATTAAACCTGTTGGACTATAACCTGGTGTTGTGTGATTTTTAACTTTGTACACCCCAGTCCAACACCGGCATCTCCGAATCATATATTCATATAGAATGTGACATGGAAACAGATTTTTAGGTCCCACTAATCCATGCCAACCACGTTCGCAAACTAAACCAGATCCGCTTATCTGTATTTGGCCCATATCCCTCCAAACCTTTCCTATTCATGTACTTATCCAAATGTATTTAAACATTGTAACCGTACTAGCGTCCACCTCTTCCTCCGGCAGTTCATTCCACATACTAACTGCTCTCTGTGTATCAAACGTTGCCTCTCGTATCCTTTTTAAATCTTTCTCCTCTCATTGTCTTCTGGTTCTGAACTCCCCACCTTAGGGAAAAGGTCTTTGCTATTCATCTCACCTATGCCACTAATGATTTTATAACCTCGATAAGGTCACTCCTTAACCTCCTATGATCCAGTGAAAAAGGTCCCAACCTATTTTTCTAACACAAGCCCTCTATTCCCAGCAACATCCTGATGAACCCTCTCCGGTTTTATAACGTCCTTCCTGAAAAGGGTGACCAGAACTGGACACAGTAATCCAGAAGAGACCTCACCAATGTCCTGTATGACTTTAATATGATGTCCAACTCCTATACTCAAAGGACCGAGCACTGAAGTTAAGCGTGCTAAACGCCTTCTTAACAACCCTTTCTCTCTGTGACAGGGATTTCCAAGAATAAAGTGTGACAGCTAGGTCTGAAGCTGAATTCATAATAACCTTTTGCTCTTCTATGCTATGCCATCATTAATAAATCCCACACACATTAGTAAACACTCTCTCAACCTTTCCTGCCTCCTTCCAAATCTTAAACGCATATACACCCTAGCCCCTCTGTTCCTGTAGTTCCTTCAGAGTTGTACCCATTATTTTGTGTTGTTTGTCATGTTTTTTTTCTGACCAAATTGAGTCATCTTCCTCTGTCATTTGTCAAGTTATTTCACCAATTTGTTCAGTTGAAGTTTGACATTATCCTCCTCACAGTATACAATGCTTCAAAAAGTTGTCTCATTGACAACCTTCGAAATTGTTGACTGCACATCAAGGTATATATGTGAAAGGAAAAACAAGGCTCCCAATAATGAGCCCTGGAAAATTCCACTCAAATCTTCCTCCAGGCCAAAATTAAATCCATGAACCATCAGTCACTGATTCTTGTCACTAAAGTTTATATACATGAGACCACAGGCCATTCAGCCCATCGAGCCTGCTCTGCCGTTCAATGATATCATAGTTAATCTGATAATCCTTAACTCCACCTTCCTGTCTTTTCCCCCATAACCCTTTATTCTCTCACTGATTAAAAATCTGTCTGTCTCAGACCTGAATATGTTAACGATCTAACCTGAACAACCCTCTGTGGTAAAGAACTCCACAGATTCACTAGCGTCTGAGAGAAAAGATTCTTCATTGTCTCTGACTTAAATGTATGGCAGGAATCGACAGATAAAGATAAACTAACTCCACTAGTTGGATGTCCGAGAACTAGGGGGGAATAGTCTGAGAAAAAGGCCAGGCCATTCTGGAGAGATTAAATAGGAAGTAGCTGGAAAATCTCAGCAGCATCTGTGAAGAGAAATCAAAGTTGGCGTTTTAGGTCCAGTGACCCTTCCTCAGAACCGGAGAGGTGTTAGGAAGCACTTCTACACACAAAGGGTGGGAAAGATTTGGAACTCTCTTCCATAAATGATAGTGGATACTGGATCAGTTGTTCATTCTAAATCTGAGGTGGATAAATTTCTGTTAAACAAGGTATGGGCCAAAGGTGGGTATATGGAGTTAGGCCACAGATCAGCCAGGATCTCATTGAATGGTAGAACAGGCTGAAGAGTCCACTCCTGTTCCTATTGCCCAATGTTCCTATGACCCTTATTCTGAGATGATTCCCTTCTGGTAATAGTCTCTCCCACGTGGGGAAACAACTATCCAAGGTGGTACTGCCCCTTTTATTCTCAACTATGTTTTGCTCATAAGACTCTTTTGTGGCACGGTATACTTTTTGAATGTCTATCCGCACACATCGACAGCCCTGAACCCTTTCTGTTACCACTGAACATCGATGCAGAAGGAGGTCATTCAGCCCAGCAAGTCCTCTCCACCAACAGTCAACAAAAGCGTGGGCTGGTCTGGTTGCTCTCAACTCCACTTTTTGCCTTTTTCCGATAGCTCTTAAATCGCTTACTAAGAATCTAATTATCACCACTTGACTTTCAATGACACTATCATCACCGACTTCCCCACTATCAACATCACGAGGGGTTTAATTCACCAGAAATTGAAGTGGACTAGCCATATAAACATTGCGGCGACAAGAACAGGTCAGAAACTAGGAATCCTGCAGTGAATAACTCACCTGAACATTCCACAAGTCAGGAGTATGATGGAGTACTCCCCATTTATCTGGATGAGTGTAGCTTCAGTGACACTCAAGAAGCTTGATACCATCCAGAACAAAACAGGTCACTTGGCTGGCATCGCATTCACTCCCACCAACACCAATGCACAGTAGCAATGTGCTAGGCTAAAATTAAACACGACAAATTGCTTCCAAGCACAAAACCACTGCCATCTAGAAGGACAAAGCAGCAGGTACATGGGAACACCACACCCTGTAAATTCCCCTCCACAGGCACAGAAAGAAAGCAATGAACTTATCCTGAGACAATCAGGCTTGTTCCAGGGCCTGCCCCAGAAAGAGATCTTGAGAAACTGGTTTTGTATTCTCTAAAGCTTTGAAGATTGAGAGATGATGTCATTGAAACCTACGAAATATTGAAAGGGAACAGAAAGGGTAGACGGAGGGTTCGATGCATCCCCTGGTTAGGGAAGTCTGGAGACAGGTTGCACAACACGAAATTAAGGGGGTGGTTGCTTAGGACCGAGATGAAGAAAATTCATTTTACTCAGAAGCTTGTAATTTTTGGAATTCTCTACCCAAAGATATCTGTGTAAACTCAGTCACTGAGTTTGCTTAAAGTAGAAATTGACAGACTTCAAAACACAAATGATGTAAAGGGACAGAGGGATAATGTGGGAAAAAGGCATCGAAGTGAATGATCAACCGCTATTGGTATTGAATGTTGGAGTGGAGGACTGAGAGCTGAATGGACCATTTCTGCTCCTAAGTTCCTATGGTGAAGGCAAAAGCAAAGTAGTAATTTAGTACCTCAGCTCTGGCCCTGTTTAAACATATTCATCTGCCCTTTTGGACCTCAATGGTCCTCATTTCTCCTTTTCCACCTTTTTACTTTTGGTATGTCTACAGAAGACTTTGGGATTCTCTTCAGGTTGGATACATGTGATGATCAATAACTTGTCCAGCAATACTTTAAATATTGACCAGGATACTGCTGCGGTTTGAAATGGTGTTCCACCTGACTAATGATGTCCGAGAGAGAGCTGCATTTGTTCTGATTCTATTTCTCATACACTGCAGTGGGCTTTGAACCCACAATGATCTGAGGTGACAGCTTACCATCACATTCTCCACAGCAATTAGGGATGGGTAATAAAGGCTGGACCAGTCAGCAAAGTTCACATCCCCTGAATGAATAAAAACAAAACCAGCAGCCCTGAGGTGAACTTTGCTGACTACAGAGTTTGCAACATAAAATAGTATTGATGCATAGTGCTGGTAGAAGTTTCTGCTGTGTGGAATGAATTTATACAGTGTTTTAGCCAGTGGTTCTGTTATTATGGTGCAATGTCAAAATTGTCTACTAACGATGCTGATTTTATCTAAGGCAGCAATCTAATTGGAGACTGTGTACTGCCTCCAGATATTTTCACAATGTCCACTGAATTTAAGGATGCATTAAAAAAGATCATAAGACCATTAGATAGAGCAGCCATTCAGCCAGGTAAAAACAATGACTGCAGATGCTGGAAACCAGATTCTGGATTAGTGGTGCTGGAAGAGCACAGCAATTCAGGCAGCATCCGAGGACAGGCAAAATCGACGTTTCGGGCAAAAGCCCTTCATCAGGAATAAAGGGAATGAATTTATACAGTGTTTTAGCCAGTGGTTCTGTTATTATGGTGCAATGTCAAAATTGTCTACTAACGATGCTGATTTTATCTAAGGCAGCAATCTAATTGGAGACTGTGTACTGCCTCCAGATATTTTCACAATGTCCACTGAAGTTAAGGATGCATTAAAAAAGATCATAAGGCCATTAGATAGAGGCTTTATTCCTGATGAAGGGCTTTTGCCCGAAACGTCGATTTTGCCTGTCCTCGGATGCTGCCTGAATTGCTGTGCTCTTCCAGCACCACTGATCCAGCCATTCAGCCAATTGAGCAGAAGTGGGTACTGCAGATGCTGGAGATTAGAGTCAAGATTAGAGTGGTGCTGGAAAAGCACAGCAGGTCAGGCAGCATCCAAGGAGCAGGAAAATTGATGTTTCGGGCAAAGGTCCGTCATGATTCCTGATGAAGGGCTTTTGCCCGTAACGTCGATTTTCCTGCTCCCTCGGATGCTGACTGACCTGCTGTGCTTTTCCAGCACCACTCTAATCCATTTGGCCAATTGAGTCTGCTCCGCTATTTGATCATGTCTGTATGTTTCTCAATCACATTCTCCTGCCTTCTTCCCATGTCCCCTTATTAATCAAGAACGTATCTATCTATGTCTTAAATACACTCAATGAGTTTCACAGAGTCACCACCCTCTGACTGAAGAGATTTCTTCTCAGTTCTAAAGGGTCATCCCTTCACCCTTCAGTCCTAGACTCTCCGACTTTGGGAAACATCTTCTCCGTGTCCACTCTATCCACATCTCTTAGTATTCTGTAAGTTTCAATCAGACTCTCCCCCACCCCCTTCCTTCTAAACTCCATCAAATCCAGACCCAAAGTCTTCAAATGGCTCATCACATAACAAGCCCATCATTCCCAGGATCATCCATGTAAACCTCCTCTGGACCACTCCAAAGACAGCCTTCCTTAGATACCAGATCCAAACTACTCACAACATTCTAAATGTGGTCTGGTCAGAGCCTTATACAGCTTCAGCAGTACATCTTTACTCTGGTATTCTAGAGCTCCTGAAATGAATGTTAACATTGCATTTCCCTTGCTAACTGCCAACTGAGCTTACATGTTAACCGTAAGAGAATCCTGAACTCGGGCTCATAAGTCCCTTTGCGCTTCAGGTTTCTGAAGTCTTTTCTCATTTCAAAAATACTCTACACCTGGATGTAGGTTTGCTCGCTGAGCTGAAAGATTCATTTCCAGACGTTTCGTCACCCTACAAGGTGACATCTTCAGCTGGGCGAATCACTGCTGATAATTCCTGCTTTCTATTTATACGTTTGGGTTTATTCGGGTTGGTGATCTCATTTCCTGTTCTTTTTCTCAGGGGGTGGTAGATGGGGTCTAACTCGATGTGTTTGATTAGATTAGATTACATTACAGTGTGGAAACAGGCCCTTCGGCCCAACAAGTCCACACCGACCCGCCGAAGCGCAACCCCGCCCATACCCCTACATTTACCCCTTACCTCACACTACGGGCAATTTAGCATGGCCAATTCACCTGACCTGCACATCTTTGGACTGTGGGAGGAAACCGGAGCACCCGGAGGAAACCCACGCAGACACGGGGAGAACGTGCAAACTCCACACAGTCAGTCGCCTGAGGCGGGAATTGAACCCGGGTCTCTGGCGCTGTGACGCAGCAGCGCTAGCCACTGTGCCACCGTGCCACCCAATTCCGATAGAATTCCGGTGTGTGTCTCTGTAACAAACACTACATTGGACAAACAGGCAGAAAATGAGCTACGAGGATACATGAACATCAACTAGCCATAAAATGACATGACCCTCTCTCACTAGTATCCTTAAATACAGATAAGAAAGTACACCACTTCGACTGGGACAACACATCCATCCTAGAACCAGCCAAACAGAGACACGCATGACAATTCCTAGAAGCATGGTGAGCAAACCTACATCCAGAACCTCAACCTGAGCTACATATCTTCTCAAAACTTGCTAATACTCAACACCTCTATTCTTCCTACCAAAGTGCATAACCTCACTCTTTCCCACATTGTATTCCACTTGCCACTGCTTTGCACACGTACCTAGCCTGGGCAAGTCCTTCTGCAGCCTCCCTGCCTCCTCAACGTGACCCATCCCTCCACCTATCTTTGTGTCAGAAAAAATAACAGATAAACGTATGGCTCTCTCTTCTGTGTCCTGAATAGGGATGGATAAATCCGCTGCAGTGGATTACATTCTTAACAACTCCACTGCTTTGAGTTGAAAAATTACAGGCTATTTTCCTGCAGTCTCAAAGTAATTTCAAAGTTTCACACTAAAAGGCAAATGTTAGGCCTTTTAGGCTGTTAGGCTCTCAAATGACCCTTTTGTGGCAGACATTATAAATATAACGACAGACCGATAGGAGGAGAAGCAGAACATTTGATTTCTATTTCCATGACTTGGCCATCAGGCCACCTTTGCCCAACCTGACATCCTCAGTCTGTGTGTGGATTAAAATTCCCCATGACTGTCACTGCATCCTTCAGGGAAGCTCCCATCATTCCTTCCTTTATGTGTCTTGTGGGTTCAAGGCCTACGCAACATTCCCAAAGTTGACTTCATGCAGCGTCTGGGCTATGGCCTCCTCCATAAATTCCTACTGTAATCCCAGCTGCTCCATCCAGGTGGACTTGCTGTTGGGGATCGGTGGGATGTATGGGTATCAAGCTTCCCATGTCATAAAAGCATGGGTCTGTATCCTTCCTTTGTCTGGTTTAATTTAACCCTTTGTTACTTCAATGCTGTACCAGACCAGTGGCACCCTCCAGGCATCTCCTCATCCTTCAGGTCTGAGCGTTAGGTAACTCCTCGCCACCACCCACCAACACGCACACACCGACTCACCCAGAGAATTTTACAATGCTCCCCCCTCAGTAGCCTCCATTACCCTATGTGGAGAAAGTGAAGACCGTAGATGTCGGAGATCAGAGTCGAGTGTGTGAGGTTCTGGAAAAGCACAGCATCTGAGGAGCAGGAGAATCGACGTTTCGGGCAGGAGCCCTTCGTCAGGAATCTCAATTACCCTTATGTGCCTGACCAAACAGCGTTCATAGCTACATCACGGTAGCATCGAGGTGAGCCCGGTGGGGAGAGATGCCACTGTGATGTTGGTTCATCCAGCTCAGGCAGTGGCAGAGGGGTATAGGCCCAGTGGCAAAGATGGTGCATGTGGATCAGCGACTTCGATGTCGATTGAGTCCAGTGTAGTTGCTGGCGAGATGACAGTGCGGGCTTCGTTGACGGTGACGAGCTGGCTCAGGACTAATGGGCTTTCTGCAAGCTATTTCTTTCTTTTCCCTTAATCTTAAATTATTCAAAATGGCGTCCTTTCGTGGCGACAAATTAAGGCTTTTTACTGTATTTTACTTACTTACTCTTACTGTAAATCACGTGACGATAAAATCAAAATCAAAATCAGAATCAAAAAGCCAGGGGCTCAAATACAATCCCAATTCTGAATGGAGTGTCTGTGAGTAAAACCTGTCAGAGATATATACATCTTAAAGCAACCCGGATCCCTGACCCCACTGCCTTGTGAGTGGGCGGATTGTCCTTCCATCCCAGTTGAGGGCCTGTTTACTTTGCTCACTGATTACTCCAAATCCAAGGTTTGCTAAAGTCCGCCCAAATCATCCGCCTTCCTCTAATTTCATGCCCGTGTTGTGGGAAAGGCATTGAATAAATCCATTGCTTTTGCACATTGTCCCTCTTAACTGCCATTTAGCGCACATCAGGCTTTCACAGGCTGGGAGGGACCTGTCTTCAGACAGCAGCTTCTCGTGTTGCCAGGACATCAGCTTCTGCTGCATGGCAAAGGTCACCCTTCGTGTTGTCAGTCCATCTGGGCCAACAGCTTCTCCTGCTGACACTCCCATCTGCTTTCCAGAGAAGGCGAACGATGTGCAACCATCCATGACCTGACTTCCAATCGCCCAGCAGTCGACAGCCAAGGGGCTCCTTGATAACAACTCTGGGTCAGTGGTCCGGAGCTGGCAAAGTCAAGTCTATTAGCGCTGCAGATCACTCACCATCTTCTCCCATAACTCTCCTCATCTTCCCTGCCTTGATGTTAATGGTTCTGGCTTGCTGCCACATAGTCAGTGCCTCCCAAAATGTCCGTTCATCACTGACCATCGTCAACCCTGAGGATATTTGGCAGAATGAAGCATTACCTCTGCCCCTGCCCTCAAGTCTATTCACACAAATGAATCAATGAGGGACAGTTATAGGCAGTCTGGTCAATCTGCTCTGCCCTGCACTCATGTGTCTATCACAGTGTATTAACGTGCAACCCCACCCAAAACTAGGGGTGAGATTTTCACCTTTTTACAAAAACGTGCGCTGGGTAGGAATTAATAAAACTCGCTATTACGGAAGGAATTTAGCCAATCGCCAGGGCAGCATTTATTGCTCATCCCTAATTGGCCAGAGGGCAGTTAATAGTGAACCACATTGTCATGGACTCACACAGAGGCCCGATCAGGTAAGGATGGCAGTTTCTTTCCTTCAATTAGTCAATCAGGTGGACTCTTCTTAAAATTGACACCCGTTTCATGGTCATCAACAGAACCTTAATTCCAGATTTTGTTTTCACAAAATCCACCGTCTGCCATGGCAGGATTGGAACCCAGGTCCCCAGAGTGAATAAAAATCAGGGAATTCACCTCCAACAGCAAAGAGGGAAGAGAATTGTACCTTTACTCTCGTATTGCGCCTAGGCCTATGCAAAAGTACCTCTGACACAATGACACCAGAACACCTGGGTCTGGTCTTGGACTCGCTACAAAACTGACAGAAGCCATTTGGCCTATCAAGTATGCACAAGCCCTCCAAACAGCATCTCATCCATACTCACCCCATCCCACCATATTCCACCTTATCTAAGGAAAAATATACTGGCATCACAGGCAGTCCAGGGAAGGTTCACCAGCTGAAACCAGGGATGGACTGGCTGTCTGGAGATTGAGAACATAGGCTTGTGGGTGAAAGTGAGGACTGCAGATGCTGAAGATCAGAGTCACGATTAGAGTGGAGCTGGAAAAGCACAGCAGGTCGGACAGCATCCGAGGAGCAGGAAAATCGCCGTTTCAAGCAAAAGCCCTTCATCAGGAATGATGGGAGCCTCGGGGCTGGAGAGATAAATGGGGATGGGACTGGGGGGAAGGTAGCTGAGTGTGCAATAGGTGGATGGAGGTGGGAAAAGGTGTCTCTAGGCGTCGGGTGGTTGAGGGAGTGTCGATGGAGGAGGCCCAGGACCTGCATGCCCTTGGCAGAGTGGGAGGGGCAGTTGAAGTGTTCAGCCCTGGGGCGGTGGGGTTGGTTGGTGCGGGTGTCCCGGAGATGTTTTCTGTGAGTGGGCATCCTGTCTCCCCATTACATTAGTACATTAGGCATGTACTTGGTGCAGTCGAAAAGAATGCGAGGAGACTTTATTGAAAAATAAAATTTTGAAAATCTTAGTTGATTTTTCTCTTTATCATACTCAAGGAATGTGGTCATCGCTGGCAGGGCCAGCATTTATTGCCCTCCCTAGCTGCCCTTCAGAAGGTGGTGGTGAGCTGTCATTTTGAGCTGCTGTAGTTCCATGTGCTGTGGGTAGACCCACAATTCCCTGAGGGAGGGAATCCATGGTGTCCAGCTTGTGTCGCTTGAAATATTGAAGATCAGGACATGATTTAATAGAAGGGTTTAAGTAGAATAAAGGAGATGATGTAGAAAATAAACACCAACCATTTTCTGGTGGGGAAAACCCAGCAAGAGGAGGCATAGCCTTAAAACTTAAACTCAGCTGTTCAGGGTTCTTTTTTTGTCAGAAGCATAAGCCATAAGCTATAGGAGCAGAAATAGGCCATTCAGCCCATCAGGTTTTCCCCATCATTCAATGAGATAATGGCTGATCTGGCAATCGTCAACTTCACTTTCCTCCATAACTCCTGATTCCCTTCCTGTTAACAATCTGCCTAGCTCCACATTTATGGATATATGAGCTAGAACCATAAAACCTTTCGTTCCCCTGGCAGGCTCCTACATTCATTAAGATCATGGCCCAGCTGATCGCTATCTCAGAAATTCCTGCTCATCTCTTAAATGGGAGACCCCTCATGTACAGATTGCATCACCTAATTTTAGACCCCCCCCACATGAGAGAACATTATCTCAGCATTTATCCTGTAAAGGCCCTCAGTATCATATGAGTACCATCACCTCTCATTCTCCTAAACCCAAAAGGCCTAACCCTCTCAACATTTCTTCATAAGGCAAAAAAAAACCTCAAGAATCAGCAAGCAAAGCTAAGGGTTTGAGGTTTGTTCTGACAGTGACTCTATTTCAAATTCATCAAAATAGATATGGGTGGTGTGATGGCTCAGTGGTTAGCACCAGAGACCTGATCTCGATTCCAGTCTCTGGCGACTTTCTGCGTGGAGTTTGCACATTCTCTCCGTGTCTGCGTGGATTCGCTCCAGGTGCTCGGGTTTCCTCCCACAGCTGTGCACATTTGGTGCACTGACCTTGCTAAATTGCCCATAATGTTCAGTGCAAGGTAGTTGTGAGAAATGCAGGGTTTACAGGGATAGGGTGGGTCTGGGTGGGAAGCTGTTTGGAGCGACAGTGTGGATTTGATGGGCTGAATAGCCAGCTTCCACATTGTAGAGATTCGATAACAGCCAAGGCACATTTGCCGTGATGGTTTGGACACCAAAGAAGAAGGTGTAATTTGAGTGCTATGTCCTGGTAAACTTATTTCTCTTGTAAGTTCTTCAGAAGGTAAATTGGCTTGAAGTTTCAGTAGCCCTTCAAACTTTGCCAGTTCATTGTTAATGTGAACAGATTCTGTCCGTATGGCTGATTATGTTCTGCAAATGACATCTGATACAGTGAAGCTGCTCTATGTTGCTTTGATTTCAACACAGCAATGGGCTACAGAAGAGACTGTTGTTGAAAGCAGATGTGAGAGGTGCCTACAGTGCATGCTGGAGTTATTAAAATTATTATTGATTCAATCAGGATGAGTAGTCTCTCCCACTGCAGTGCTGGGAATAAACTGTCTGGTCTGATCGCTTAATAGAACAGATCGAAATACAAGTACACTTTCAACTGTCACTGTTGGTAGAAATAAAGGCATTGTGATAGACAGAGAAGATTTGTTTCATTGGTAAGGTTGGGCAAGGGTCTCTGCAACACTGTTCCAAACCCAGAAATGCCTTCTAGGTCTTTCTCAAAGCATAGATCCCTTCAGAAGGCAGCGACACCTCACATGGTTAGGTCAATGGTTAGCGGCAGGAAGGGGTGCCTTTCAGGGCAGACATGGGGGTGCAGCAAGAAGGTAGGGATGGAAGAACTGCAGCCCTTGCATTTATCCGATGGATTCCAGGTTCTTACAGCTTATCAAATCCCTACAGTGCGTAAAGAGGCCATTTGGCCCATCGGGTCTGCATCGACCCTCCAAGAGCATCCCACTCACCCCCAGTCCCCTACTCTATCCCTGTGACCCCAGATTTACCATGGCTAATCTACCTAGCCTGCACACCTTTGGGCTTTGTGAGGAAACTGGAGCACCAGAGGAACCCCGCGCAGACACAGGAGAACATGCAAACTCCACAAAGACAGTCACCCGAGGCTGGAATTGAACCTGGGTCCCTGGCACTGTGAGGCAGCAGTGCCAACCACTTAGCCACCGTACCATTCTTAGTGAGCCATAATAACCCTTGAGGTTGAAACCACTGAGCACATAACCATGGGTGAGGTGCCGAAAGACTGAAGGGTAGCTAATGTTATGCCGTTATTTAAGAAAGGCTATAAGGGGCAGCGTGGGAATTACAGGCCAGTGAGTCTGACATCGGTGCTGAGTTAGTTGTTGGAGGTGATTCTGAAAGATAGGATTTACATGAATTTGGAGAGGCAAGGACTGATTATGCATGGTTTTGTGTGAGGAAATTCGTGTCTTACAAAATTGATTGAATTTTTTTGAGGAAGTAATCAAAAAAGATTGACGAGGGCAGAATGGTAGACATTATCTACATAGACCTTCGAAAAGCCTTTGACAAGATTTTGCATGGTAGACTAATTAGCAAAATTAGATTATATGAGATGCAGGGTGAGATTATCAATTGGTTACAAAATTGGCTTAACAGCAGCAGATGGAGCTGAAAAATGTGTTGCTGGAAAAGCGCAGCAGGTCAGGCAGCATCCAAGGAGCAGGAGAATCGACGTTTCGGGCATAAGCTCGAAGAAGGGCTTATGCCCGAAACGTCAATTCTCCTCCTCCTTGGGTGCTGCCTGACCTGCTGCGCTTTTCCAGCAACACATTTTTCAGCTCTGATCTCCAGCATCTGCAGTCCTCACTTTCTCCTAGCAGCAGATGGAGGGCAATGGTAGACGGCTGTTTTGCGGATTGGAGTCCTGTGACCAGCGATGTTTTGCAGGGATCGGTGCAAGGTCCACTTTTGTTTGTCATTTATAAAAACAGCTTTGGACGAGAGTTCAAGAGGTATGGTTAGTATGTTTGCGGATGACACCAAAATTGGTGATAGAGTGGACAGTGAAGAAGGTCATCTAAAATTGCAAAGAGATCTTGATCAATTGGGTCATTAGTCTGAGGAGTGCCAGATGGAGTTAAATTTGAATAAATGTGAGGTATTGCATTTTGGTTAAAAAGGAACACAGCAGGACTTATACAATTAATGGGAGGCCCTGGGTAATGTTGTAGAATAGAAAGACCCAGAGGTTCAGGTCAAGAGTTCTTTGAAATTTGTGCCACATGTGGATGAGGTGGTTAAGAACGTGTTTAGCACGCTCGCCTTCATTGCTCAGACCTTTGAATACAGGAGTTGGGAAATCAAATTGAGATTGTACAGGACATTGGTGAAGTCTCTTCTGGAGTACTGTGTACAGTGCTGTTTGCCCGGTTATAGGGAAGAAATTATTACATTGGAGAGGGGTTCGGAAAAGATTTCCCAGAATGGTGCCGGGAATGGAAGGCTTGAGTTACAAGGATAGGCTGAATGAGGACTTTTCTCACTGGAGCGTAGGAGGTTGAGGGGTGACCTTACAGAGGTTTATAAAATCATGAGGGGCATGGATAAGGTGAATAGTTAGGATCTTTTTCCTAGGGTGGGGAAGTTCAAAACTAGGAGGAATACTTTTAAGGTGTGAGGAGAGCGATTTAACAAGGACATGAGGGACAACGTCTTTACACAGAGAGTGGTTTGTATGTGGAATGAACTGTCACAGGAAGTGGTGGATGCAGGTACAGTTGCAACATTTAAAAAAAAACATGGTGATATGTACATGAATAGGAAAGGTTTGGAGGGATATTGGCCAAATGCAGGCAGGTGGGACGAGTTGAGTTTGGGATCATGGCTGGCATGGACTGGTCAGACTGAAGGATCGGTTTCGATGTGGTATGACTCTATGACCCCAACTTGGATTCTACCAACTGAGCTAATCTGGCGCTCGGTCTTCTGTGGATACCAGCAGGGTCTGCAAATTGGATGAGCGACTGGACCTGAGACAATGCTGCAGGAAGGTGTTCAAGTGAAGTGAGAAGTAAAGAGTAATATAATGGAGGTAGGAGACAGTGTAGTCAGGAAAATAGACAGCACTCTCTGGACTCAAGAACAAGATGCTAGAAGGCTGTGCTATCTGCTACAAAACCAGAAGGTCTCACAGCATCTGTGAAGAGAAATCAAAGTTAGCATTTTGGGTCCGGTAACCCTTCCTCAGTACTGATGATAACAGGTAAAAAGGTTGTTTTGAACTTTTCCACCCTAGGAAAAAGGTCCTTGCTACTCATCTTATCTATACCCCTCACAATTTTATAAACCCCTACAGGGTGATCCCTCAACCTTCTAGACTTCAGTGAAAAATGTCCCTATTTATGGGCGGCACGGTGGTACTGCTGCCTCACAGCGCCAGAGACCCGGGTTCAATTCCCGCCTCAGGCGACTGACTGTGTGGAATTTGCACGTTCTCCCCATGTCTGCGTGGGTTTCCTCCCGGTGCTCCGGTTTCCTCCCACATTCCAAAAATGTGCAGGTCAGGTGAATTGGCCAAGCTAAATTGCCCCTAGTGTTAGGTAAGGGGTAAATGTAGGGGTATGGGTGGGTTGCACTTTGGCGGGTTGGTGTGGACTTGTTGGGCCGAAGGGCCTGTTTCCACACTGTAACATAATCTAATCTAATCTATTAGCCTATCTTTATAACTTCTATTCCTGACAACAGCTTGATAAATCTTTTCTGAAACCTCTTGAATTTAATAATTTCCTCCCTACAACAGGGTGAACAGAACTGGACACACTAGAACATAGAACATAGAACAATACAGCACAGAACAGGCGCTTCGGCCCACGATGTTATGCCGAACATTTGTCCTACTCCAGAAGAGACCTCACCAGTGTCCTGTACAACCTCAATATGATTCCCCAATCCCTGTACTCAAAGGTCTGAGCAATGAAGGCAAGCGTGCTAAACACCTTCTTAACCACCCGTCCACATGCAATACAAATTTCAAAGAATTCTATTACCATCAGTTCTGAGGAAGGGTCACCAGACCCGCAACGTTAACTCTGATATCTCTTCACAGATGCTGCCAGACCTACTGAGTTTTTCCAGCAATTTCTGCTTTTGCTTCTGATTTACAACATCTGCAGATCTTTTGATTGTTATAATGTGCTACCTGCTGCCTGGTTTGGAACATTTGTTCCAAGCTGAGACAAACCTGTTGGGGAATGTTCAGGATCCAGTTAGCAAGGTCACTTTGGGTGCCAATGACAGGGACAGAACAACAAAACAGAAACTGTTTATAGAATCATAGAACTGTAGTGTGGGAACAGGCCCATCGGCCCAACAGGTCCATACCAACCCTCCAAAGAGTAACCCACCCAAACCCATTCCCCTACCCTATATTTACCCCTGACTAATGCACTGAACCTATACATCTCTGAACACTATGGGCAATTTAGCATGGCCAATTCACCCAACTTGCATATCATTGGATGGCAACATGAACAACTAGGGGCTAAAATAAAAAGCAGAACTTCAAAAGTAACCTGTCTATAACAATGGCTGCGAGCAAATTAGCATAGGGTTGATAAGATTGGAGATGTGAATATGCAGCTTAAAACTGGTATGGGAGAAACAGGAACAAGTACAAAAATTGCTGGAGAAACTCAGCAGCCGTAGCTGCACCTTTGGGAAGACAGCAGAGTTAACATTTCAAGTACGGGGATATGTCATCAGACTTGTCAGCAGATGCTGCCAGACCTGCTGAGTTTCTCCTTTTCACAGTTCTTCGTTTTATTTTCTGGGAGAAATGAGTTTCAGATCATGACATTCATCCCTGGGATGTTGCTGTCTTTGACAAGGCTAATATTTGTTGCCAATCTCTAATTACCCTTCAGCGAGTCGTATTGAGCCAGCTAGTCCCAGCTAGGGAATGAAATCTGCTGTCCAGTCTATGTATGACACCAAACATACAGCGATGTGGTTGACTCATAACTGCCCTCTGATTTAGCCTAACAAGCTATTCAAGTCAAGTCACAATAAGGGATACACAATAAATGCTGGCTCAGCCAGTAATGCCCGCACCCCAATAGAAGAATCTTTTAAGTACACCCATCATATTATTCATGAGGGACTTCCAGGATTTTGATATGGTGGCACTGAAGGAACAATGATATGTTTCCAAGTCAGTAGGTGAGTGGCTTGGAGGAGAACTTGCAGCTGATGGTGCCTCATGCTGCCCTTGTCCTTTTGGAAGGTGCTGTCTGAGGATCGCTGGTGAATTTCTGCGATGCATCCTGCAGATGCTATGCACTGCTGCTACTGTCCCTCAAAGGTGGAGGGAGTGGATGTTTGTGGATGTGGTGCCAATCAAGCGGGCTGCTTGGTCCTGGATAGTGTCAAGCTTCTGAAGTGTTACTGGAGCTGCACCCATCCAGGCAAATGGGGAGGATTCTATCACACTTCTGACTAGTGCCTTGTAGACGGTGGACAGATTTTGGGGAGTCGGGAGGTAAGTTATTCGTTACAGAATTCCTAGCCTCTGACCTGCTCTTATAGCCACAGTATTTATGTGGCTAACCATGCTCAGTCGCTGGCCATTGGCAACACCCAGGATGTTGAAAGTGTGGGATTCAGTGATAGTAATGCCTTTGAATGTCAAGGATCTGTGGTTATTACCTGGCACTTGCTGGAGTATTGTTCCCTTTACCTTAGACAGTAGAGGTCATGGATTTAGAATGTGCTGTCAACTTGATGAGTCACTGTACTAGTGCATCTTGTAGATGATACATACTACTGACACAATGAGTCTGTGTTGGAAGAAGTGAATATTTAAGTTTATGGTTGGGTTATTGATTAAGTGTGCTGCTTCATCAAGGATACTGATGAGCTTTTTGAGTACTGCCCACTGCAGCACTGGTTGAGTAATTAAGACCAGAGATAAACAAAGCAACGGAATGAGAAACTGCAAATCTCTCAGAAAACTGTTTGAATCACAGAATCCTCACAGTGTGGAAACAGGCCATTTGCCCAACAAGTCCACACCGACAATGCAAAGAGTATCCCACCCAGACCCATTCCTCCACCCTATCATTCTACATTTCCCCTGACTAATCCACCTAGCTTACACATCCGTGAACACTATGGGCAATTTGGCATGGCCAATTCACCTAACCTGCACATCTTCAGACTGTGGGAGGAAACCGGAGCACCTGGAGGAAACCCACACAGACACGGGGAAAATGTGCAAACTCCACACAGACAGTCACCCAAGGCTGGAACCAAACCTGAGTCCCTGGTGCTGCGAGGCAGCAGTGCTAACCACTGAGCCACAATGCTCCCCACCTCCATGAGGGCATTACATCGAGAGAAAGAAAACGACCATGGAGAGATTTGAAAATAAGGATGAGATTTTAAAATAAAGTCAATGTCAGGGAGAGACTGCATTTAAGTATTCAGCTTGACTTCATTTTATGTTCCTGCTTTTTAAAATTGTCTCCACTCAAATCTGAGCCTTTTATCAAACTGAACAATTTTCCTGGATGAATTTCAGCAGTTCCCTTTATAATAATAAAAAATTCCTCAACTTTGTTTCATCAATCCCTGATGGCACACAGAACTATATTCCTTGCAATCTTCCAAAGGATAATAACATCAATTTGATAAACAGACTGAGAAGATGCAGGTAGAAAGCTGGCAATCTTTGTCCTAGTTCTTCAAGTTGCCACAAGCCTTGAAGGGGTGTCAGGCCTCACCCTGGAGATTTGTAGCTGCAATTGAACAATCCGATGCAAGGGGGGTAAACTGGCTCTGAGGTGGGATCAGTGTAGAGAAAACAAGGTCATGGAGCTAACAGAAAGAAAGATTATAAATAGTTTTTGATGAACTGGAAGTCAGCCAAAGTACAGTGCTGTAACTGAGAAACCAGTTGGTGACAAAAAGGAGAGTAACCACAAGTGACAACGTTGAACATCGATGTATAATCTATCATCTGAAGACCTGTATGAACTGTCCTTCTACAGAAGGAATTATATGAGATACAAAAAGTGAAAAAGAGTGTGAAGTGATTAAATCTCCATCGGTTTAGCTCCTCCAAGGCTGGCACAATTCAAAGTAGTGAACAAAACCTGCATTCTCTCAAAACAGCGGACTTTGATTTTGCCTTGACTGGTCTTACCTTCTGAAGAGTTACGATGCCCTCTTGGGTCTCCATGTCAGCTTCAATCTTGAGAACAGAAAAGCCATCCCCGTCAATAATTTGGTATTCCATTTCAGCGTTTGGTCCAATGTCATCATCGAGAGCCCTTATTTTAGCCACTGTTGAAGCCACAGGTAAAGATTCTGGAACATTGTACTGATAAAACCCTGTGTGGAAAAAAGTGGTAAATGTCAAGCACCTGAAACGTACAGCAGTTGGATCCTGTGATAATGAGCTCTTAGAGAAAACAGAGAATTAGGTCCAATTAAATATCCAAGTGTACCAATGAGAAATGGCGTTGGGGTGGCAGGGGAGAGGAGGAGAGTGAATGATGGAAATGAGGCAGGAACAAAACATGTTCCCCCCCGTCTCCCCTCCCCCCGTTCCCCCCCCAGCAGATGCCCATTGACTGCCTTTTTAACTGCGCAGCATTCTAGTTGGCTTGCTACAAAAGTGTAGCAGGAGGGATTCACTGACCTTGTGCTAATTGGTAGAATGTACATTAGTAATGTCAGATGATGTTGGGAGCTGAGATGCGAAGGTTATAATGGGGGGATAGAGGGAGAGATGGTTATGGGCGGATACAGTGAGTGATGGTAATGGGTGAATACAATGGGTGGTAGTAATGGGGAAGACAGTGGGTGATGATAATGGATGACTACAGTGAGTGACGGTAATGGGTGGATACAGTGAGTGATAGTAATGGGTGAATACAGAGAGTGATGGTTATGGGCGGATACAGTGAATGATGGTAATGGGTGAATAGAATGGGTGATGGTAATGGGGGAAGACAGTGCGTGATGGTAATAGGTGAATACAGTGGTTGATGGTAATGGGGAAGACAGTGGGTGATGGTAATGGATGACTACAGTGAGTGATAGTAATGGGTGAATACAGAGAGTGATGGTTATGGGCGGATACAGTGAGTGATGGTAATGGGTGAATACAATGGGTGGTAGTAATGGGGAAGACAGTGGGTGATGATAATGGATGACTACAGTGAGTGACGGTAATGGGTGGATACAGTGAGTGATAGTAATGGGTGAATACAGAGAGTGATGGTTATGGGCGGATACAGTGAATGATGGTAATGGGTGAATAGAATGGGTGATGGTAATGGGGGAAGACAGTGCGTGTGAATACAGTGGATGATTGTAATGGGTGAATACAGTGAGTGATGGTAATGGGTGAATTCAGTGAGTGATGGTAATGGGTGGATACAGCGAGCGATGGTAATGGGTGAATACACTGAGTAATGATGGGTGAATACAGTGGGTGATGGTAATGGGTGAATACAGTGGGTAATGGTAACGGGTGAATACAGTGGATGATTGTAATGGGTGAATACAGTGAGTGATGGTAATGGGTGAATTCAGTGAGTGATGGTAATGGGTGAATACAGCGATCAACGGTAATGGGTGGATACAGTGAATGATGGTAATGGGTGAATACAGTGAGTTATGGTATTGGATGAATACAGTGAGTGATGATGATGGGTGAATACAGTGGGTAATTGTAATGGGTAAATACAGTGAGTGATGGTAATGGGTGAATACAGTGAGTTATTGTAATGGATGAACACAGTGGGTGACGGTAATAGGTAGATACAGTGAGTGATGGTAATGATTGGATACAGTGAGTAATGGTAATCGGTGACTACAGTGGGTGATGGTAATGGGTGAATACAGTGAGTGACGGTATTGGGTTAATACAGTGGGTGACGGTAATGGCAATGATTCCACAGTTGGTCTGAGAATCCTCATCTCCACTTTCCTGTGTTATCCTCAAAACATTTGATTCTTTTATTGATTAAAAATCTTCATGGTCTCAGCCTTGGATGCACTTAACAACCCAACCTCAATGGCCATCAGTAGTAAAGACTGCTATCAGTTTTCTACCCTCCGAATGATGAAATTCCTTTGACATCAAAATTGGGGGTGTAGTGGACATCGATGAAGGTTACTCCAGATTACAATGGGATTGTGATCAAATGGGCCAATGGGCTGAGAAGTGGCAGATGGAGTTTAATTTAGATAAATGCGAGGTGCTGCATTTTGGGAAAGCAAATCTTAGCAGGACTTATACACTTGATGTTAAGCTCCTCGGGAGTGTTGCTGAACAAAGAGACCTTGGAGTTCAGGTTCATAGCTCCTTGAATGTGGAGTTGCAGGTAGATAGGATAGTGAAGAAGGCTTAGGTCACAGTCGGAATATTGTGTGCAATTCTGGTCTCCTTCCTAACAGAAAGATGTTATGAAACTTGAAAGGGTTCAGGAAAGATTTGCAAGGATGTTGCCAGGGTTGGAGGATTTGAGCTATAGGGAAAGGGTGAATAGACTGGGGCTGTTTTCCCTGGAGCTTCGGAGGCTGAGGGGTAACCTTCTTATAGAAGTTTATGAAATCAAGAGGGGTGTGGATAGGATAAATAGACAAAGTCTTTTCCCTGGGATGGAGGAGTCCAGAACTAGAAGCATAGGTTTAGGGTGAGAGGGGAAAGATATAAAAGATACCTAAGGGGCAATGTTTTCACCCAGAGGGTGGTACGTGCATGGAATGAGCTGCCAGAGGAAGTAGTGGAGGCTGGTACAATTGCAACATTTAAAAGGCATCTGGATGGGGACATGAATAGGAAGGGTTTGGAGGTATATGGGCCAGATTGTGGGGACTAGATTGGGTTGGGATATCTGGTCGGCATGGACGAGTTGGACCACAGGGTCTGTTTCCGTGCTTTGCATCTCTATGATTCTATGACTGTGTATTAAACAAGTGATCCTTTATTCTGAGATGATGCCATCTCCTCATGAGACAGTGCCTCCATACCATCCTTTACCCTCCCCTCCCCACCCCCCAGGTCCCTCCAGACCCACCATGGCACCTAATATATTAGAAAGCTGGATTTTCATCTATCCTTTGTGACAGAGCAGTTACCTTCCATTTCTCCCAATTGCTCTCGGTTTTCTGTCTTTGAGTATTTTATATTCAATGCTTTAAACTTACACATTTGATGCTTTAAGCTTCTACATTGCTTCCACAGAATAATATCAAAAATATTTAGCTGAAATACTGAAATGGTCCATGTCAATGTAAGTTCCCATGTCTACATTTTCTTTTGCAATTTCAAACGTGATACTCTCTTTCACAATCCAGGCTGAGTGTTCCTTTGAAGTTATTGTTGTGGAAATATTCCTGAAGCCTGACACTCGGAAACCTGTTGGAGTACCTGCTGAAGAAGCTATTGATGTGGTTGCCAAGGTGAGTATCTGGCTCTTTCACAATATCGGTGCTACCCTTTATCTGCTTCCAAATCCACTCAATATCCGAGTCTGTACCGATTCATCCCCCCGAAACAGGCAGTGAAGAATCCTTTCATCCTGAGATCCAGCAGCATCTCTTTTTTTTAATGCATTGATGGGATAGGAACATTGTTGGAGAAGGGAGTGGTGAGCTGTCTTTTTAAACTGCTGGAATCCTTAAGACCATAAAACATAGGAGCATAAGTGAGGCCATTCAGCCCATCAAGTCTGTTCCATCATTCAATCATGGCTGATAAGTTTCTCACCCATTCTCCTGCTTTCTCCCCATAACCCTTGATCCCCTTGATATTCAAGAACCTATCTATCTCCATCTTAAATATATTCAATGACCTGGCCTCCACAGCCTTCTGTGACAATAGATTCCACAGATTCACCACTCTCTGGCTGAACACGTTCTCCTTATCTTGGTTCTAAAAGGTCTTCCCTTTACTCAAAGGCAGTAACCTTGGGTCCTAGTCTCTCCTACCACAGGAAACATCTTCCCAACATCCATTCTGTCTAGGCCATTCAGTATTCTGTATGTTTCAATTAGATCCCCCCCTCGTCCTTCTAAACTCCATTGAGCATAGATCCAGAATCTTCAAGTGTTCCTCATATGTTAAGCTTTACATTCCTGGGACCTTTCTTCTGAGTCTCCTCTGAACATGCTCCAGGGCTGGTACATCCTTCTTGTGATATGGAGCCCAAAACTGTGCAGAATACTCCAAATGTGGACTGACCAGAGCCTTATAGAGCCTCAGAACTACATCCCTGTTTTTATATTCAAGTCCTCTCAAAACTTTTGGCATCATTGCATTTACCTTCCTAACTACTGACTCAACCTGCAAGTTTACCTTGAGAGAATCCTGTTCTGGAACTCCCAAGTCTCTTTGGACTTCAGATTTCTGAATTTTCTCCCCATTTAGAAAACAGTCCATGCCTCTATTCTTCCTGCCGAAGTGCACGACCTCACGCTTTCCCATGGTGTACTCCATCTGCCACTTCGTTGCCCACTCTCCTAACCTGTCCAAATCCTTCTGCAGCCTTCCTGCCTCCTCAATGCTACCTGCTCCTCTATGTATCTTTGTATTCTCTGCAAACCTAGCCAGAATGCCCTCAGTTCCTTCATCCTTAGATATAAAGACACCCAAAAAATGATTAGGAAGTGAGTTCCAGCCCATTGACCCAATGACAGGGAACAAACGCTGATATAGTACCAAGTCAGGATTTGGAGGGTACGAACAATGGGGTGGTATTCCTATGCACCTGCTGCCCTTCTAGGTGGAAGAGGTCATGGCGTTGGAAGGTGCTGTTGAAGGAGCCACAGTGACTTATTAGAATGCAGCTTTTCAATGGCACACGCTGCAGCTACTGAGCGTTGGTGGTGAAGGGAGTGAAGGTTAAATGTGACTGTTGGGTTACAGGCTGCTTTGTCCTGCATGGTGTCAAGCATCTTCAGTGTGTTGGAGCTGAACTCATTTAGGGAAGTGGGTAATATTCTTGTAAAAGCCTTGTAATGAGTTGCCTTTTGCATAATTCCTAACCTCTAACCTGTTCTTGCATTTATATACTCAAACATTTTACAAATATGTAACATTATAATCTCGCCTGGACGATTTGTAATTGTCAATCTCATGTTATAATCCTAGAAATGAAGATTCCATTTCATTGCAAAAACATTTCAACACTAATGAGATTGGAATGAGAATCCCCCTGTGGGGTGGCTCAGTGGTTAGCACTGCTGCCTCACAGCACTAGGGTCCCACATTCGATCTCAGCCTCGGGCGACTGTCTGTGTGGAGTTTGCACATTCTCCCCATGGCTGCGTGGGTTTGCTCCAGTTTCATCCCACAGTCCAAAGGAGTGCGGGTTACTCTTCGGAGGGTTGGCGTGGACTGGTTGTGCCAAAGTGCCTGTTTCCACACTGTAGGGAATCTAATCTATATGCTGATAACACTTACACATATAGGTTATGTTTTCAATTATTCAAAAAAATAGCCATCGTGAGACGATAGCTGAAAGTTAATACTAATCTGTTTATTATTGTAGGTTTTTACAAGATTTCATTACAAGGTCCCAAATAAAGTACAAATGTCAATTGCTCAAAAACGGTCTGGAATCATTTTGGAATTGAAGCATTAACTCTGTTTCTCTCAGCACAATCACTACCACACTCTCTCCAAAACTTTTTGCTATTGGGACAAAAGCATTACTTGGGTCAGATTGATTCTGAGAACTTTGACCCAAAGGTATTTATCTCGAAATTTCAACTTTTACATACATTATATATGGTTATACCCACCAAAGCTACACAAAATAGTTCAGGTGTGGGTTGCTAGGGCTCTATACAACTGCAGTAAGATGTCTTTCCTTCATTACTCAAATTCCCTTGCAATGAGGGTCAACTTATCATTTGCCTTCCTAATTGCTTGCTGCATCTGTATGCTAGTTTTTACCGACTCATTAAGAGAAAGGGAGGGAACAAATTAAAGGTAATTTGAAAACAAAGTAAATGTGATCTGAGTCAGAATGTTTTCAGACAGTGAGCAGCTATTCTCTGGAACTCACTGCCTACAAATGTGGTGAAGTCCAAGGTACAACTGAGGCATTCAAATGGCTGGATGGCTATTTCAAGAAACAAGGGTAACTAGGGGAAAAAAAAAACAACTAGGAGAAAGTGAGGATTGCAGATGTTGGAGATCAGAGTCAAGAGTGTGGTGCTGGAAAAGCACAGCAGGTCAGGTAACATCCGAGCGGCTGCAGAATCAACATTTCCTCATGAAGGGCTCTGACCCGAAACGTCGATTCTCCTGTCCTCAGATGCTGCCTGACCTGCTGTGCCTTTCCAGCACTACATTCTTGACTCTAACCAGGGGAAAAGGCAGGCAAATGGGATTGAGTTCTAATGGTCAATCAGAGAAGCAGTGCAGATACAATGGGCTGTGTTTAAGAACAATGATGGCTAAAGTATAGCTTACACAGTGGAGTCTCACAAAATGAAGACATCAAGACTGCTGCCAGAATGCAAGCATTAGGCTCTGGTCCAGTAAGGGGCAGAGGTACAAACTCAATTCTGCGTGGCCAGCTTATCTCTCACCTCTCTTTGAATAGAAAGCTGCAGTGATCTACATTATGCAACAGTGGACTGCAAACCAGGTGATAATGTCTTCAGCATCAGCTGGAAAGAGGCTAGATAGTAAAATGTACACTGTTGTTTAATTTGTTGGATATTGCTGCCTGGGTTAGCTTTTCTTTTCCTTTCCTAGTTACCCACAGGACAGTTAAGAATTAACACATTGCCCACTGGCATTAGCAAAGCCCCCAGTAATGCCATGTTATCTTGGCCTGAGATTGGGATTGTTGGCATAGTGGAATAGTGATCTCCTCAATGAGGCACAGACACCTCAATCATTATTATTTGGAGAGGGTTGGGGAGCTTTCTTACCTTACTGAATGGAATCTGGCCAAGACTGGCTAGACTAGCAATTACAGATGTAAGGATCATGTCTTTTTATTTTATGTTTTTGAAGACTGAGAACTGAAATGAGAAAGAGCTGTTTTCAAGGCCAGTGTTTTGAAGAGTACAGAGAAAAAGCAACCTGATCCTCATTGCAAACATTTTGTAAGGAACAGTTTGAACAAGCAGTCATTGAAGTTGATCGACAAGCAATTTAGAGCCAAGGTGGCATACTAATGCGGTTTTTGTTGGTAACAAGAAACAGATTGATCTATGAACTAATAATTAGTTCACAATGATAGTGACTGTTTGCTTGCCAACAACTGAATGATTGGTTCTCTAGTAAGTGAAGCTGAGAATAAATTACAGAGAGAAGTGTTCAGTACATCCCTAGCTCAGGAATAATCCCTCTGTTCTCTACTGTCAAAACTCACTGTACATCTGAAAAAAAAAGAACAGTTTTCCTTTCTTACCACATTGTTGCAAGCAGTGACTTTTACCAATAATTCAGATAACTTTTTTTTGAGTGAACCGCTGACCACCTTGTGTCCCAAAGCAACCAGTGGAAGCATCCAGAGAAAGATAACTGAAGCAACATACTGGCTTGCAGAAGAATGGTACAGATCATTTCAACAACAGAACCCGGGAACAAAGATTACTAAACTTTCTTTGCAGTTTCAGCCCTCTGTCCATAACCTATTTTCCTTTTCTATGTGCCTGTATGAAAGGGGGACTTTATCAGAGGATGAAGAGTTTTATTGAGTAGTATAAATTGCCAATGGTTTACCTGATCCCAGAGTCTAATTGTTTGTACTTCATGCTGCCTAACACATATTCAGCTTTGTGGGAGCTTAACAGGTGATGTGGGCTGGGGCTCCTCAATGTGCTGCGGGAAATCAGCATTACACATTGACTAAAGCTCTGATCTGCCAATACTATACGTTTTCAACAGCTGTAAGCATGCTCATGTCTTTACCAACATGTCATCTGGCAATCTTCACTTCACCTTTATGTATCATTTAACAGTGTTTGTAAATGCCATGACCCTTCTTAGTCCCTGGAGTTGAGTGTTCCAGAACAGAAATGATCTATTCAACCCATTCTGTCTGTACTGGCTCATTGAAGGAGCTATTTGATGCATTTCTCATCTCTATCCTTTCTCACAACTAGTGCAGCTCCTTAGTAAAAACCAAAAGACCTGTGGATGCAGTAAATCAGAAACAAAAAACAGAAATTACTGGAAAAACTCAGCAGGTCTGGCAGCATCTGTGGAGAGAAATCAGAGTTAACGTTTCAAGTAGATGGCTTTTCCTCAGAATTTCCACTTGACCAGAGAACTTAACTCTGATTTCTCTCCAAAGATGCTGTCAGATTTGCTGAGCTTTTCCAGCAACTTTTGTTTTTGGTCCCAGTGCAGTTCCTTACTCTTTCAAATATTTATTCAATTCCCTCTCAGAAAGTTATCACCAAGAACAGTTTCTCTTAGCCAGTGCATTCCAGATCGTGATAAAATGTTTTCCTCATCCCCTCTTTGTTTCCAACTGGGACACCAATTAATAACTCCCCCCTGTGCTAAGGAAATTCAGCAGGACAATGAAACAAAACCAATATATATCATGCAGCTTTCGCCATCCACTCGCATTGGAGATGGAAGTGTTGGCTCGGTTGAACAATTCATCAGTCAATGTTGTAATCAATGGGATGGCAGCAAATTGCCTGTTGCTGCAAAAATCTGATTGCACAGCTTGGAAGTAAGTGAAGCCATTAACGGTCGGGATGATAATTAGGTTTGGTTGCCATTGATAGTAGTTTTCCTGGGATTCAAAGTGTCTGTGGGAAGATTGGAACACTTCCACAAACAACAATTGATCACAAATAACAAAGAACAATTGATTAATGTTAAGTCAGATATTTTTAGACTTTTGAGAACCAAATGTATTAAAAGATGGGGAAAAAAGAGGTTTATGAAGATAGGTCACAGAATGTGATTGAATGGGAGGACAGGCTCAAGGGGGAGGCTATAGGGGAGGCAATGGCTTAGTGATTAATCCTGAGCCCCAGGTAATGCTCTGGGATGTGGATTCAAATCCCACCACCACAGATAATGGCATTTGACTTAAATAAATATCTAGAATGAAGAGTCTAATGTCGACCATGAATCCATTGCTGATTGGTGGAAAAACCCATCTGGTTCCCTAATTCCTGTTAGGGAAGGAAACTGGCATCATTACCTGGTCTGGCCTAATAGACCCTTCTAGACTCTGACTCTGGACCCACAGCAATGTGCTTGACACTTAACTTAGGGATGGGTAATAAATACTGGACTAGCCAGTGATGCCTTCATCCTGTCAATGAATTAAAAAAAAATAGGGTTTTCAGTTCTAAAGCTTTCCTGTAACAGTCAGACCATCACTTCTGAATCGAAACTTGAGGACAACATCAGGCGACATGGTGGCTCAGCGGTTAGCACTGCTGTTTCACAGCACCAGGGACCTGAGTTCAATTCCATCCTCGGGTGACTATCTTGTGGAGTTTGCACATTTTCCCCATGTCTGCTCCAGTTTCCTCCCACAATCAAGGTTAAGTGGGTTAACCATGCTAAATTGCCCATAGTATGCAGGCGAGATGAATTAGCTAAGGGACATGCATGGTTCCAGGGACTGGGTACAGGTGTGGGTGAGATGCTCTTCAGAGGGTCGGTATGGGCCAAATGGCCTGTTTCCACATTTTAGGGATTCTATAAAAATAAAATTGCTTCCAATATATAGATACCTGGGTCTGAGACTAGATACAATTCGTAATACAAAGGCAACTCTGGTCAGTTTGCTTCTCCAGCCAGCCACTGTTGTTGGTGTTATGTACACCCAGAACAACAGGCCGAATAACTTCCTGTATTATGCTATCATTATGCTAAAACCATCCACACTGCAAATAAGAATGGTCATGTAAAAAGGGGGTAACTTATAACTGTGCACTCGAGTGAAACAGCTTCCAAAATGTTGATCCAGAAGGATATCTCATGCAGCTTTTAAAGTGAATCCTCCCTGATGCACCCAGCTTTGTAACTCTGTCTCAGAAAATCAATCAGCGTTTGTCTACAGCTCACCTCCATCACACTGATCCCCACTCCCACTCCCACCATCCTCACCGTCATCAGGAACTTGAACATTCCTCAGCCACCATTCAACCTCCACTGCTAAGGGCGCAGGGAGTGTGGTGTGGTGACAATGTCAATGGGCTAGCAAACTGTTGCAGATGGTGAAATTTTAATTCAACCAAAAGGCTAGCCCAATAGTGATCACTGTCAACTTTTGTAGTGACACACCTGTTGACCAATAAAAACGATATTGATCTCTTAGAGAAGGAAATCTGCTATCCTTACATGATCTGGCCGACATGGCACACCTGAGTTACAGCAATGTGGTTGACTCTTGACTGTCCTCTGGGTAATTAGGTGCAGGTGATTAATGCTGGCCTAGGCAGTGATATACACATCCCATGAATGAACAATAATCTAACAATTCCTGACTCAGGCGACTGTCTGTGTGGAGTTTGCACATTCTCCCCGTGTCTGCGTGGGTTTCCTCCGGGTGCTCCGGTTTCCTCCCACAGTCCAAAGATGTGCAGGTCAGGTGAATTGGCCATGCTAAATTGCCCGTAGTGTTCGGTAAAAGGGGTAAATGTAGGGGAATGGGTGGGTTGCGCTTCGGCGTGTCAGTGTGGACTTGTTGGGCCGAAGGGCCTGTGTCCACACTAACTAATCTAATCTCCGCTACTAACCACATGATCACCCCCACTTCCTGCTACACCAATCAACTCACTCAATGCCATGCTCACCTCCCCCCTAACTGTGAGTCGAGAAACATCAGAATCACTGAGGAAGGGGGTGAATGTATTTGTCATTTTAACTCCCATATTTCCTCAGTCTTTCTTGAGAGCAAATGAAAAATAGGAAATTTTGCCTAGTCCACTTGTCTGAACTGCTGTGCTCTTCCAGCACCACTAATCCAGAATCTGGTTTCCAGCATCTGCAGTCATTGTTTTTACCAAAATGCAGACGTCAATTACTCCCAGTTTGGACTGAATTGAGAGATGAAGTAGTTCAGAAAATCTCAGACAGCAAGTGAGACAATCTGTAAATCATAGTCTTTGAGGAACTGCGCCTCTCTTTGTTTGAATGCTGTTGGAGAGCGTACATCTGTAGCGGGTATGGACTTGCGGTAAGGATGTCAGCTGGGCTCAGAAGAAGATGCAGTCATCCATGCCAGGAGAGAGGTGGCACTGCCACCAACCGGTGCCCTCTCAGAAACATCTTGAATAAAATGGCTGCCTGGGACACCTGTGCTGGAGGGAAATCTCAGCATGTGACCTCAGCTGTGACCAGGGAGATGGGAGAACATCAAAGCCAGCCTGGAATACTTGCCACTTGGCCTGTCCTTGACATCTTCAATAGAGGGTGGGCCACAGGGTACAGAGGACAATCGAAACTTACCTTCCCGAAAATGTTGAGTTTCATTTAGCAGGTGGGTAGCTATTTGGATCTCACCTCACACCACTCAGAAAGTGGTCTGGGAAATTGTCACTCTGGTTGGGAACACAAATGTTTGCTCGACCTACATAACCACCCCTTAACTGGCCGTTGAGAAGTCTATTTGGAGTTGATTGGAACATGGAAAAAAGTCAGGAGATTTTAGTCAGAGGGAAATTGAGAAACAAACTTGCAAGGAGATCTCAGCTATCTGTAAGAATAATAGGTAGTTATGGTCGGGGATTTTAACTTTCCAAACATAGACTGGGACTGCCATAGTGTTAAAGGTTTAGATGGAGAGGAATTTCTTAAGTGTATACAAGACAATTTTCTGAATTCAGTATGTGGATGTACCTACTAGAGAAGGTGCAAAACGAGACCTACTCTTGGGAAATAAGGCAGGACAGGTGACTGAGGTGTCAGTGGGGGAGCACTTTGGGTCCAGCGACCATAATTCTATTCGTT
>NC_057713.1:10784576-10804660 GCF_004010195.1 Chiloscyllium plagiosum
GGAAAGATATAAAAGAGACCTAAGGGGTAACTTTTTCACGCAGAGGGTGGTACGTGTATGGAATGAGCTGCCAGAAGATGTGGTAGAGGCTGGTACAATTGCAACATTTAAGAGGCATTCGAATGAGTATATGAATAGGAAGGGTTTGGAGGGATATTGGCTGGGTGCTGGCAGGTGAGAATAGACTGGGTTGGGATATCTGGTCAGCATGGACGGGTGGGACCGAAGGGTCTGTTTCCATGCTGTACATCTCTATGACTCTATGACTCTATTCTCCTGTTGAGACATTCATTAGATGGTTACTTGGATAGAAATGGTGTGCAGGGATACAGAGAGAAAGCTGGAGATTGGCAGCGGGTAATAGAAGAGGTGCAGTACGATAGGCCGAATGGCCTCATTCTGTGCTGTTACAATTCTGCGATAAGGAAGTGTGGAAGGTAATCTCTTGCAAGAAGCATTTTGCTGAAGATTTGCCAGGAATATTCCTTTCACAATGTATCTGCTCAATAAAATGTGGCCCAGGAATTCAAAGGGGCCATCAGATAGCAGATCAACATAAAGGTCTCCGTCAAATCCATCAACTGTTCTTTGTTATTTGTACTTGTACAAACCCATCGAATCAACATGAAACAGACTTTTCAATGGCCAGTTAAAGGAAAAAAAAATGAGATCTTATACCATCGGCTACATCTTCAGCTGATGCCAAAGACTCATGCCAAGCTTAAAGTTGTAAACACACTTGGCAAGGAAGTGACTCGCATAATTCATTTTCTTTCCCAACTGACATTTTGTCTAATTTCTGCAGATAACATAAGTTATCCTTGATGCATGTCACTTAAACAACTGATCACCACAGGTGCAACTTCATCTTCATTCCCACCATTATCCCAGCATTCATGAAGCAAATCTGACATCATCAAGCTCTCCACATCTATGAACAACAGGAAATGTCTGTTTGTTTCTTATGCTTCCATTCAACTTTAGCATCTAACTTTCATGATGCCTACATCTACAAGGCACAGGTCAGGAGGAATGGAACACTCTCGGGTTTCCTTCGTTTCCCCAATCAAGATTCAAGAGGTTTGATACCACCCAGGACAAAGCAGCCCACTTGACTGATGTCCCATCCACAACCTTCAATATTCACCGCCCTCACATTGATGCACTGTACCATCTACAAAATGCACCGAAGCAACTTACCGGGGCTGCTTTGACAGCACCTTCCCAAATCACTACCTCTACACCTGGATGAGCAAAGGAACGGTGCTTGGTACTGAAACAACTCCACAGCGGCCAGTATCCCTTCACCAAGTCACCCTTTATTTACTCATGAACAGTCCTTCACTTTAGGATTGTCTCTGCAGAGTCAGCTGTCAGAGTGTCATTACATCTGATGCTCCCCTTTGTATCTGTCAGCCAGGGTTCCCTGATTGAACCATATTAACAGCCCCACTCAGGGAACTCATATTCTACAAGGTCCAACTGACTGACTTTGTTACAATCAGTACAGAAACATAGAAGACAGGAGCAGGAGGAGGCTATTTGGTCCTTTCAGCATGCCCCACCATTCATCATAATCATGGCTGATCATTCAACTCAACAACTTAAGCCTGTCTTCTCCCCATAACCATTGATCCCAGTGCTAGATCTAACCACCTCTTGAATTCATTCAATGTTTTGGCATCAGCTACTTCCTTTGGTAATGAATCCCTCAGGCTCACCACTCCTTGAGTGGACAAACGTCTCCTCATCTCCATCCTAAATGGTCCACCCCGAATCCTCAGAATGTGAACCCTGGTTCTGGACACACCCACCACCGGGAACATCCTCCCTGCATCTACCCTGTCTAGTCCTGTTAGAATTTTATAAGTCTCTATGAGATCCCCCCTCCCTCGTTTTTCTGAAGTCCAGTGAAAACAATCCTAGAGGAGAAAGTGAGGTCTGCAGATGCTGGAGATCAAAGTTGAAACTTTATTGCTGGAACAGCACAGCAGGTCAGGCAGCATCCAGGGAACAGGAGATTCGACGTTTCGGGCACAGGCCCTTCTTCAGGAAGAAGGGCCTGTGCCCGAAACGTCGAATCTCCTGTTCCCTGGATGCTGCCTGACCTGCTGTGCTGTTCCAGCAATAAAGTTTCAACTGAAAACAATCCTAACCTAGTCAATCTCTCCTCATCCATCAGTCCTGCCATTCCCGGAATCAGCCTGGAAACATTCACTGCACTCCCTCAAGACTAAGAGTATTCTTCCTCAGAAAAAGAGACCAAAACTGCACGCAATATTCTAGGTGTGGCCTCACCAAGGCCCTGTATATCTGCATCAACACATCCCTGCTCCTGTACTTCAAATGTCTCGCAATGAAGGCCCAACTTTGGATTATATAATTTCCCCATCACTGTCAGTGTGTACAAACCCTAGAGCTCCCTTTTTACCTGGACTGCACCTGTATCTACAGCAAAAGGGTGTCCCCTCCCATGACTTCCTCAAGGCAATTAAGAATGCTCCCTCAATGCGAGGCTAGGCAGGACTCTTCCCAACCCACAGATTAGGAATACAATGCCAGGTATAAGAGTTTTAATATGCTGAGTTTCTGGCCCTGCTACAAACATTGACAAGGAACACATGCCCACCTAGCAGGGCAGTCTTGCATAAGCCGCTTCAGTCAGCTGAAGGCAGGTTACCCATCCCTCAACTGGGCTCAAATCCCACCTCAAAGAGCTGCTGATGACCAACAGCTCTAGCGGTGACCACTGGGAGCAGCACTGCATTGACTATAAGCAGGGCGAAAATGAGGACTGCAGAAGGGCTGATGAAGGGCTTTTGCCTGAAACGTCGATTTTCCTGCTCCTAGGATGCTGCCTGATCTGCTGTGCTTTTCCAGCATCACACTCTATGACTATAGGCAGATCTACCACTCTCCATGGTGGAATCCATGGGCGCTGAGTCCGGAGGGGACAATGGGAGGGGATGCATGGGATTGTAAAGAAAGATGGGATGGTGTTGGTGTGAGGGGAGGATCTGACAGCAGGACTAGGTAGGGTGGGAGGACTGATAGAGAGAGGCAGAGACTGGGAATTGGGGGGTTAGTGAGAGGCTCCTGATCTGGACATGGAGCCTGTTATGGAGATATCCCTTCCCTTTCATTTCCAGCTGGATTGTTCCCTGGAATAACTGAAGAAAGAATGCGCAATTAATCCAGATAAGGAGTAGATTCCTGCAGAGACTTACACAGTCTGCCAGAGTGTTGACAGAATGACATGTTCTGTTCATGTTTTTACACCATTGTGAGCTCTAAAATGGACCAGTACCAATGGAAGAGCAGACTCAAGGCTGAACTCACTCTGATTACACTCTCAGCGTTGTCATGTAATCTTTCATATCCATTAATAATGGAGCACATGATCATCAATACCATTTGACCACCAGCTATTTCCACAAGCACATTAAACAGAAGTATTATTCGCAAAGAGGGACCAACATAAAAATATGGATTTTGACAACTATGGTCAAGAAAGTAACACCTCGACTTCCTCAGGAGGCTAAGGAAATTCAGCATGTCCATAAAGACTCTTACAATTTTTTTACAGATGTACCACAGAAAACGTCCTACCTGGATGCAACGCAGCGTGATACAGCAATTGCTCTTCCCAAGAGCGCAAGAGACTACAAGAGAGTCATGAACATAGCCCAGTCCATCACACAAACTAGCCTTCCATCCATTGGCATCATCTATCCTTCTCACTGCCTCAGGGAACCAACCAACAAAAGACCCCTCTTACCCCGGTTATACTCTTGTATATACTCTGGAAGGTATAAAAGTTTGGATACACATATAAATAGATTCAAGAACAGCTACTTCTCCACCGTTATCAGTCTTTTGAATGGACCTCTTTAATGTTAATGCTGATTTTCTCTCTGCACCCATTCGTCAGCTGTAACACTGTATCCTACACTCTGTTCTGTTACTCTGATGCACTTGTATGGTACAATGTACCAGGAGAAAGTGAGGACTGCAGATACTGGAGACCAGAGTTGAAAAATGTGGTGCTGGAAAAACACAGCAGGCCAGGCAGCATCCGAGGAGCAGGAGAATTGACGTTTCGGGCTTATGCACCACATTTTTCAACTCTGGTACAATCTACTAGTAAAGCATGTAAGACAACACTTTTCACTGTACCTCGGTACACGTGACAGTAATAAATTAAATCAATCTGCATGAGTGAACTTGGATGAAGGGACACGTGTATAGAAGCCAGATTTGCTGATGATACAAGTAGAGGGAGGAAAGCACATAGTGAGGAGAGTGTAAAATGTCTGAAAGAGGAGAAAGTAGATTGAGGGAGTGGACAGAAGTTAGACAGATGTAAAAACATGAATAGGACATGTCATTCTGTCAACACTGCAGCAGACTGCAGGAATCTACTCTGGATTCAGTTATTCCAGGGAACAATCCAGCTGTTAGACAGTTAGACAGACATATCCTGGAAAAATGTGAGCCTTTCCATATTGCTAGGAGAAACAGAAAATTGGAATATTATTTAAATGTAGAGAGACTATAGAACACTGAGGTACAGTGGGATCTGGGTGTCATTGTACATGAAGTAGAAAATATCAGCACGCAGATGCATCAAGTAATTGGGAAGGCAAGTGGATGTTTCCTTTCATGTAAAGGGCTACTATAATAGCAGGAATGATGAGGCTTCATCTGGAGTATTGCATACAGTTTAACTCTTTTTATGTAAGGACACTGGAAGCATTTCCAAGAAGGTGTCTGACTGGTTCCTGGAATGAGGGGTTTGCCTTATAAGGGAAGATTGTGCAGTTTAGAAGGAGAATTGGTTTTATTGGAACATACAAGTTTCTAAGGAGGTGACAGAGTGTGGATGCTGGGAGGGTGTTTCTATCTTTAGGGTATTCTGGAATCAAGAAGCACAGTTTCGCAGTAGGGGCAACAGTATATACTATTACACTGCAGCAATTCACCAAAGATCCTGAGACAGGGAGGAGAAAGTGAGGTCCTGAAGAAGGGCTTATGCCCGAAACGTCGATTTCCTGCTCCTTTGATGCTGCCTGACCTGCTGCGCTTTTCCAGCAATACTTTTTTCAGCAAAGAGTCTGAGACAGCAGCTTCCAACCTCACAATAACTTCCATCTAGAAGGACAAGGACAGCAGATAGATGAGAATACCACTGCCCTGCTAGTTCTCCTCCAAGCCACTCACTATCCCGACATGGAAATGTATCACCATTCCTTCAGTGTCGCTGAATCAAAATCCTGGAATTCCCTCCCTAAGGGCATTATGGGTCTACCTAGAACACGTGAACTGCAGCAGTTCAAAAAAGCAGCTCACCCCCACCTTCTCAAGGGTAACTAGGGATGGGCAATAAACGCTGGCCCAGCCAGCAACACCTACTTCCTACAACAGGATAAAACAAAATGGGCTCAGATTTAGAATCACTGAGAAAATACAAGGACTGGGCAATTGTTCACTCAACAAGCTTGATGCCAACAAAGGGCACATCAAGGCTATTCTGCAGAATAATGTCTACACTCATGAGATCAATTCTCATTGTATATCACACTAATCATGAATGATCATAAAGCCATCAGTTTTCATGCCCAGCCTACCTCAGATTGCCCTGGAAGGGAAAGATATCTCAAAAACTAGAGGTAAAGCTAACTGTTTCACATTGGTACTATAGTAACAGGCTTGGTATTGGCCATTAACAGGGTGCTGCCCCTCTGCCAAAAAGACATTCCTTCACACAAATGAGTAATGTGATATATGAATTTCACTGCCACTGTGATGCCAGGTATATAGCCCTTAAACCACAATGACTGGCAGATCATATAAAACAGCATATTTCTTTGGATGTTCATAAAATGCAAGGTACTGACAGTCAAGTCAATGGTTCAGGCCTCTGTTGATATAATTCGGGAAACTAATCATCTCACTGAAGATTGCAGAGATCCCAAAATGCCCGCTTGCAGAATTGTGCAGGAACTGCTGAAGAGCAGCAGACAGATTTCACAACCTACCTACTCCGCCAAAGACCACCAGAAACAAAGAGGGAAACTAGACATCCACCCTCTGTTCACTGTTCTAATTTCTAACTACCAATCTGCCACTAGCCCCTACATTGCAAACTCACTCCTTCAACACTTCCATCTATTTTCGTCTCCTTAACTTCAGCAAAGTTGGAAAATTAACTCAGAGTCATGGATGACACACAGGCTGCAAGACATGCTGGCTGAATTTCACACCATTGCCAAAGAGAGAGATGAAATCAGTTACTCGGGAATAAGGTTTGGAATGGGGAACCAAGGACAAGGAATGTCCCCAGTAGTCAGTTGGGAAGAGAGTTCTGGTTCATCCAATGCTGCATGTTGGATAAACAACCTGATAATTCAGCAACAATTGGAAGAGGTGGTGAAGTGGAGTAGTGTATCACCAGCGCAATTGTGAAAACTAATGCTATGTCTTTGGGTTATGACACTGAGAGATATCGGGTAGATGTTAAACAGGAGGAGGGTCGTACATATATCCTTACAGGATACTAATGGCAACGATGTAGGGACAGTCTTTCTCCAGCTTAAACAACGTTGAAAGGAGACAAGATGTGAAAATGTATCATTGTGCACTCATTAGGATGAGGATGAAAGAAACTGGCTTGAGGAAAGAGGTCTGAAGAATGACCCGAAACATTAACCTTGCCTTCTCTCCACAGACGCTACAAGGCCTGCTGAGTTTCTCCAGCAATTTCTGTTTTTGCTTGAGAAAGGGCACCATTTTACACAACATGACAAGTATGCTAAGCAACATTCCCCTCCCTCTTCTCATGGACAATTTGGCATTCCTTCTTTTCAAGTCTGTTTCTTGTGTCCTAGTGACACTAAGAGCGAGATGGAAAGCTTTAACGTTTCATTTCTTTTTAGAAATGTTGAGATTTTCTGGCTACAATTAGATAGATAAAAATAGAACCTCCCAAGTAAGAGCAGCCATACCCAGCTGGCTAATAGTGGTGAGACATTGGAACGAGGTGGTGTTATCAAAGGATGCAGGCAGGTCCTGAAGGATGAAGAAGGATCATTTACCTTTGTCCCAGTAACGCAGGATAACATTTGTGACTTTAATCAAAGTTGTTTCAGTACTGCAGCGGATATTGGAGATATTGCAACACGGAGTTCCAGGAAAAAATTGAAAGGTAACAAAACAATCCAGGACTCAGGTGAGAAAAGCAATGTTCATTTTCGATTGTGATGCTTAAGGGTTGAGGGATTCACATTTGGGAGTATTTTTGAGCTGAGGGTTTAAAGGAGATCTGAGGGGATTGTTAACATAAAGGCTAACTTGGGGACAGAGAAAGATCGTCGGGCATGAAAATACGATGGAGGGGGAAGAAGGGGAGTGTCATGGATGAGATGAGTTTAGAAAGGGCGTATAAAACATATATAAGTAGATTACAGAGAGAGTGCCCCATACAGTCTGCCCAGCTCACTCTGCCTTTCGAATTGGTCAAAACTGATCCTCTACCTCAATGTAATAATCTCACATCCTCCCCATGCCCCTAGAAACCTTCAGTTTCTAGAAATCTATCTAATTCTTTCTTAAATTTATCTCAGTGCTTGGCCCCCACAGCTTTCTGTGGTGGAGAATTTCACCATTCACTACCTTCTGCCCAAAGATATACAATCAAGTACAAAGGAATGAGGACAGAGTCAGGTGGGGCGGACTGGGAAAAGAGTTTAGCAGAAAATCTACTGAATGGATAATGGAAGCTGTTTAGTTCATGGCTCACTATAAAGATACACCCAGTGACAAAGTAGAGTACTAGGCAGAGGATTAACCAACCCTAGTTAACCAAGGAAATTAAGCATTGTACCAGTGACAAGAAAATGTGGCAATGTATCAAAATTTAGGGAAGAGGATTGGGAAAGATTCAAAAACCAACAAAAAAGGGGAGAAAATAAACTATGAGCATAAGCGAGCAGGTAATATAAAAATGGACAATGTAAGCTTCTTTAAATATATATAAAAAGTAAAGAAAAATGGCCAAAATTAATATTAGCTTCTTAGAGAATCAGGTGGGGAACCAGAAAATAGCAGAGGAGTTGAATAATTATTTTGTCTCCGTCTTTATGGTTGAATAGCATTTTAAAAATAATAAATCGAGCTGCAAACATTGGGAAGAATGCAAGTAAATGAGGAAAATAGCTTCAGGGAAACAAATGAGATTGAAGCCTGATAAGACTGCAGGACCTTATTGGCTGCATCATCGAACATTAAAAGAAATAGCCACAGGGAAAAGTGGTTGCACTGATGTAATTTTTCAGGGTTCCTTGGGTTGAGGATTGAAAAGCTGCCAATGCAACACACTTACTCAGGCACTGGCATGTTCATCCAAGTGGCCATGCTTTGAGGTTGTCGAACCCAATGCTGAGTTCCTCAAGGCTGCTGAGCCTGACCCTTCCACCTGACTAAAATGAAACAAAAGAACTAAAGATTCTGGAAATCTGAAACAGAAGTGGAAATGGCTGGAGAAACTCAGCAGCATCTGTGCAAAGGAAATAGAGCTTTGAATTCCATTTGCCCTTCTTCAAGAACTGGGTGCTCTGGGCACCCTCACCATCTGGGCAAAAGTGAGGACTGCAGATGCTGGAGACTAGAGTCAAGATTAAAGTGGTGCTGGAAAAGCACAGCAGGTCAGGCAGCATCCAAGGAGCAGGAAAATCGATGTTTCAGGCAGGAGTCTTCTGCCCCATTAGTTCCTCCCCACTCTGTGCCAACAGCATAAAAAACATTTTCCAAGCCCTTCAGCTCCAAGGAAGAGTCTTATCAGACTTGAAATGTTCACTCTGTTTTTCCCTCTCCACAGATAACCCAGAACCGTTGAGTTCCTCTGGCATTTTCTATTTATTTTCTGAAAGAGTGCCTTGCTAAAATGATAAAATGCAGTCGTCAGACCACAGATGGAATACTGTGAACCATTTTGGTCCCTTATTTAAGGAGAGATATACTGGCATTGCAGGCAGTCTGGACAAAGTTCTTTTCTTTTAATTCATGCATGGGGCATGAGCATCGCTGGCTGGGCCAGCATTTATTGCATTGCCTAGTTGCCCCTGAGAAGGTGGTGGTGAGCTGCCGTCTTGAACCACAGCAGTCGTTTGTACAACTAAGCTGCTTGCTGGACCATTTCAGAGCACAGTTGAGAGTCAACCACATTACTGTGAGTTTGGAGTCACATAAAGGCTAGAGCAAGTGAAGATGGGAGATTTCCTTCCCTGAAGGACCTTAGTGAATCAGATGGGTTTTCCCAAACTCGGCCATTGGTCCATGGTCATCAGTAGATTCATAATTCTAGATTTTTTTTTTAGATTCCCTGCAGTGTGGAAACAAGCCCTTCAGCCCAACAAGTCCACACCGACCCTCTGAAGAGTAACCCACCCAGACTCATTTCCCTCTAACTAATGAACCTAACACTATGGGCAATTTAACATGGCCAATTCATCTAACCTGCACATCTTTGTGACTGTGGGAGGAAACCGGAGTACCCAGAGGAAACCCATGCAGTCACGGGGAGAATGTGCAAACTCCACACAGACAATCACCCAAGGCTGGGGTCGAACCTGGGACCCTGGTGCTGTGAGGTACCAGTGCTAACCACTGAGCCACCGTGCTGCCCTTAAGAAATGAGGGCTCGTCCGGGATTTGAACCCGGGATCTCTCGCATGTCCACCCAGCTGAAGGCCCGAAGCGAGAATCATACCCCTAGACCAACGAGCCACATGCCCCGGGTGGCTTAATTGAATTCAAATTCCACCATTTGCCACGGCAGGATTTGAACCCGGCTTAACTAGGTTGATTCTAGGTATGAAAACAGTCTCTTATGGGAAGAGGTTGAGTGTGTTGGGCCTGTGCTCATTGGAGTTTAGAAGAATGACTGCCACCTTATTGAAACATACAAGATTCCTCGGATTCTTGACTGAGTCAGAGACAGAGAGATTCTACCCTCGTGTGAGAGTCTGGGATCGGAGGGGCATAATCTCAGAATAAGCCGTCATCCAATCAATCAGGATAGAGTTGAGGAGGAATTTCCTCTCTCAGAGAGTGATAATGCTATGGCATTCTTAGCACAGAGGGCTGTTGAGGCTGAATCATTGTGTATTCATGGCTGAGATAGAGAGATGTGTAATCAGTCAGGGAATCAAGGTTATGGGGAATAGGCAAGAAAGTGGAGTTGAGGATTATCATAACCGCCATGACCTCATCGAATGGCAGAGGTAGCTCAACAGGTTGAATAGCCTCCTTTTACCCCAATGTCTTCTGGTCTTCTAGTTTGGTTCGTAACAAATTGAATACTTGGGCATGAAAGCAAGCATTTAGAGGTTTTATAACTGATCAGTCTAATCAATGGGCTGCTTCAGCCTCCGTCTCTCCTGTGTGTGACAAAACCACAATGATTTTGTTGACTCTGTCATGGGATGTGGGCATCACTGGCAAGCCCTGTATTTACTGCCAATCTCTCAATTTTCCCTCAACTGAATTGTCTTGCTTTGCCAGTTTAGAGATACTTAAGGGTTGTGGATCTGGAGTCACGTGGACCATAGACCAGACCCAGGCTGACAGATTTCCTTCCCTTAAGAGCATTTGATAACCTGATCAGCCTTTACAACATCAGGGATAGCGACCTACTGAATAAGATTCACTCTTACTGAGTAGATTGTCATTGCAAATTTGTTAGTTTAATTTAAACTCGATGAGCTAGTGTGATGGGACTGAACTGGAGAATTATCCCTGAGCATTAGGGAAGGCAATGGCCTCATGGTATTATCATGGGACTGTTAACACAGAGACCCAGATAATGATCTGGGGGCACAGTTTTGAATATTGCCACACAGAGAATGGAATTTGAATGCAATAAAAATCTGGAATTAAGAGTCCAGTGATGACCATGAATCCATTGGTGGGAAAACCCATCTGGTGTATTAATGTCCTTTAGGAAAGGAAACTGCCATCATTCTGGATTAGTGGTGCTGAAAGAGCACAGCAGTTCAGGCAGCATCCAAGGAGAAACTGCCATCATTACCTGGTCAGGCCTACATGTAACTCCAGACCCACAGCAATGTAGTTGACTCTTAACTGCCCTCTGGGCATTTAGGGATGGGCAATAAATGCTGGCCTAGCCAGCGACACCCTCATCCCGTCAACGAATTAAATAAAAACTTGGCTCTCTCACTTACTAGCCCAGCTCCATATTTCTTCCTGCAACTTTCTATCAGGCTGAAGAAGACCTATGTCCCGTTTGACCCCGAGTGAACATTCTATTTTCATACTTAGTGCGTCAAAAAGACACCAATGCCTGCTTCGGTGCCATCACCCATCCTCAGCCCTTGCGACAGAACACCTGCTGAAGCCCTCATCCATACACTGGTCATGGTCAGACCCCACTGCGTTCTGGATCCACTGGCAAGCCTTCCCAGGTGCGCACTATCCCAAAGTTCTGCTACTCAGTTGGAGCACCAAATCCACTTCACCACCACGTTTCCTCTTGAAGACAAACACCTTTTCATCAAAAGATCCATCAAACCTGTTCCCCCTCCCCCCCCCCCCCACCCCCGACCCATCACCACCACTATTTTCAACCATCACTACCTTCCTAACTGGCACAATTAAATCCTTATATAGTCTTATCTCTCAATGTAGCTGCGATCTTCTCCATCCTTATAACCTTTCAATTCTAACAGCTTGCTCACACCTCTCTTTCACCAGCGGCCGTGCCTTCAGTAGCTTGGGAGCACAGCTTTAGAGTTTGTTTCTGAGGCTGCATTTGATACATTCTTAATTGACAAGCGAGTCAAAGGTTGTAGAGGTAGACAGGAAATTACAGTTGATATCAAATCCTAACCCTAACTCTAACACAAACCCTTTCTAAAACAGAGAATAGAGAATAACAGAGAATCACAGCAATTCTGGCAGCATCTGTGGAGACAGCAATGGAGATAACGTTTCGAGGTCTTGGTATGACTCTTTTAGAATTCCTCTTCACAGATTTGGGAAAATCAGTGCATCACCATTAAATACCAAGTATCATGACTTTCAGTGGCTCAGTCACATTCCAATGGGCAGGTTTCCCATCTCCTGCCATTCCTGTCCCTAACTAAACAGAGGTCAGGATTCCCACCAGCGGGACGATTGCAGACAATTCCATTAAATAAATGGTTTGGATTTGCCCTGATACTTCATCTGGTGCCTAAACAATGATTTATAAAGGTTCTTCAATAATGAGGAGCTTTTAAGACAAGCTTTCAATCACAGAATGTACTAATTCTAAAACGGAGCCAGCCATCTTCTGACTTTAATTATTTAAAGTAATATATCAACAAATTCCAGGTTGGCAATTTATTTCTACTTAATGATTTCTTGCCAAAGGTATATATGTTATTAAATTTGGATCATCAATTGAGAAATGGTTGGTTTTGCAGACTTAGCTCTCCCTCTAGATGTTTCTGTACTGAAATGATGGAAGAGACACAGTTAAACTAAAAACCAGTATCATTCTGGGAACACAGTCAGAATAATATCATAAAAATGATAGCTGCTACCTCTGTGATACTTACATGGTTATGATACATGGTTAAGTGATTCAAATCTTCTACTTGGTAAGTGATCTGAGGGTTTATTTTATCCTGTCCAAATAATGCAGATTTGATTCTCTAACGTCAATTGATTCTTTTAAATAAAAGCTACAAACATTAGTGTGCTTATATCTATAAGCAGAGGTATATGCTTTGAAGAGGGTTATACTCTGTCATTGTTAATTGTTTCAAGGGATTTGGATGTCAATGGCTAGGCCACCATTTATTACCTATCTCTGAATGCTCTTGGCTTGCTAGGTCTCTTCAGAGGACAACTGAGAGTCAAGCACATTGCCGTGCGTCTGGAGTCACACGTAGGTCAAACTGGGTAAGGATGGCAGATTTCCATCTCTGAAGGACATTAAGGAACCCGATGGGTCCATGCAAAAATCGATGATCATTGTATCGTCACCAACAGTGAAGCTAGCTTTACATTCCCGATTTTACAAACTGAATCTAAATGCCACCAGCTGCTGTGATGGGATTTGACCCACAATTCTCAGAGTATTAGTCTGGGGCCCCTAGGTTTTGGGGAGGTCATGCTGCAGTGGTGAAGTCTTTGGACTAGTAAACCAGAACTCCCAGGCTAAAGATTTTCAGAGCATGGATTTGAATCCTACTATGGCAGATGGTAGCATTTGAATTCTGTAGAAAGATAGCCAATGGCAACTATGTAACCACTGTCAATTATAAAAACCCATTTGGTTCACTCATGCCCTTTGGAAGTGAATCTGTGATTTTAACTGGCCTGGACTACATGAGACTTCAGACCCACTGCAATGAGGTTGACTCTTAACTACCCTCAGGGCAATTAGACATGGGCAGTAAATGCTGGCCGGACTACTGATACTCGTGAAAGAATTAAAAAAGTCATTCAGAGATGTCATCACCCCCTCCTCAGCATCTCTACCTCTTACTGAAGATGTTCACTGCTTGGTATCTTGAATGGTAAGAATCTTGCTATCGATTAACCAAAGCCTAATGCTCTCCAGGTCTTGCTGTGTGCAGTCACAAATCATTTCAGGATCTGTCCAATAATATCTGGGGAGGTGTGAATGATACTCCACACTATACAACCAGCAGCAATCATCCTCATCTCTGACTTTATAGTACAGAGAACCTCTCTTCTCTATCTTCCACAGCCCTCGTAATGAATGTGAGTTCCTTTGAAGATGGCTGACTGAACTCTCCAGATTCTCTTGAAAATGTAGCTGACTTGCTCTGACAAATTCCCTGCTGATCTTGATGCTTTTCCTCGATGGATGATTAATGATCTGAATATTGAATAGCAGTAACCCCCCTCCCACTGGGCAGTGCAAGTTTCAGCTGAAACAAGACTTTCTTTCCCCTTGTTAATAATAAAGACTATTCAAAAAATAAGTTCAATACTCTACCAAGAATGGCACCAGTGAAGTCTATCATTGTTGAAATAATCTGGAGAATTCACTGTGGGATGATGAAATAATAAAATATATCAGAATACACGAGCCAATGTATTAGCCTGCTTGAAGTTTTAAGGAAATTAATGTTTTGCAGATCTTTTTAAAAATTGGTATAATCTTGTAAATTAGCATTTATAAATTGGAGCTTTGATTGACTGAAAATTATAACATTGAAGGTACAGCCAGCATAGGAGCAGAGACAGAACCCTGTTGGAATATCTTAACAGGTCACAAAAATTAGTTTTGAAGAGGTGTCACTACAGTGGCCAGTGCCCCAGGATAATACTGTAGGAAAAAGGAGTTAAATCCCAACATGGAGAAAGTGAGGACTGTAGATGCTGGAGGTCAGAGCTGAAAAATGTTTTGCTGGAAAAGCGCAGCAGGTCAGGCAGCATCCAAGGTGCAGGAGAATCAACATTTCGGGCATAAGCTTATGCCCGAAACATCGATTCTCCTGCTCCTTGGATGCTGCCTAACCTGCTGCGCTTTTCCAGCAACACATTTTTCAGCAGTTAAATCCCAACATGGCAGATGGTGAAAACTGAATTAAATTTTAAAAACTGCTATAAAATACATAGTTACACAGTGGGAATGTAGCCACTGTTGATTATTGTAAAAACCCATCCAGTTCATGAATGTCCTTTTATGGAGGGAAATCTGCCATCCTTACCTGGTCTGGCCTACATGTGACTCCAGACCTACAGCAATGTGGTTGACTCTTAACTGCCCTCTGGACTGGCCCGAGCAAGACATTCAGTTGTAACAAACCACAACAAGGTCTGACAAAAAGGATGAGCCTCCTGATATGGCCCAAGGCACCGCAAAAACACTGACAAACAGAGCCTTCTTCGCTGGTATCTAGGAGCTTGTGGGAGAGCCGTCCCACAGGTCAGTCAAGAAACACTCCAGGTTGAACCGTGCGGCTAGAGTGGTGGCATCATGTCAATTCGAGATCCCATCACTCCAACATCAGTGAGGTTTACTGAGGAAAACTCATCGAGACCGAGGAGAACATGAACTGACAGCTGTCTGACATGACTGTCACCTCCCGGTATGGGCACGTGGCTCAGCTGGAGTAGGCCTCCAATTTCCTGATTCTACCAGAAATGCTAACACACATTGCCTTTTCTTTTGTTTTAGTCACTCATTGAATGAGGGCTTCACTGGACATGGCAGCATTTACTGCCCATCCCTAATTGCCCAAAAGGCAGTTAAGAGTTGGTCACATTGCTGCTGGTCTAGAGTCACATGTAGGCCAGACCAGATATGGATGACAGTTTCCTTCCCGAAAGGACAGTTAGTGAACCAAATGGGCTTTTCCAACAATCGGCAATGGAATCATGATCATCATTAGATTCTTGATTCCAGATTTTTATTGAATTCAAATTGCACCATCTGCCATGGCAGGATTTGAACCTGGGTCTCAGGATTAGGGGTCTATCATTAATATCAATAGAACATCAGCTCTCCAGCTCAGCCTGAGCTCCTCACCTTGGTGTCCTATTTTCTTCAATTTTTTTATCAATGAGCTTCCATCCATTATAAAGTCACAAGTGGAATATTCACTAATATTACACAATCTTCAGAACAATTTGCCATTCCTCAGATACTGAAGTAGTCCTTGACCATTGACTCAGACAACATTCAGGCTTAGACTCAGAAGCAGCAAGTAACATTCATGCCACACAACTGCCTGACAATGGCCATCTCTGAAAAAGGAGAATCCAACCATCACCCCCAGCATTGAAGAACATTTCCATCACAAAATCCCCACTTTCATTAGGGCTGGGAGTCATCATTAACCAGTGAACCGAGGTTAGCCAATACTTGGGCTACAAGAGTGGGTCAGAGGCTCAGGATTCTATTGTGAGGAACTCAATTCCTGACTCTTTGAATCCTGCCCACCATCTACTGGCTACAGGTCAGGAGCATGATAGAATTCTTTCCAGTCGCTTCAACAACATTCAAGGTATTCGACACTATCTAGGACAAAACAATCTGCTTAATTGGCGTCCCACCTACAACCTTCCCTTTACCATCAACACAGAATGGCAACAGTGTATAATATCTAGAAGGTGCACTGCATCAACTCACCAAGGCTCACTTGACAGCATCTTCCAACTCACGACTTCTGCCATCTCTTCGAATTGGGTCTGTTAATTAACTCCAATTTAACCAATGGTATCATTGTATCCAGCCTCAAATATTGCTCCTCCATTCCATGCCATTTAAATCTTCCCTTGCCAGTCCTCCCATAAATCCACCCTATCCCTCCACGAAACAGACCAGTGTAGTTTCCATAAGACATAGGAGTGGAAGCAAGGCCTTTCGGCCCATTGAGTCCATTGCACCATTCAATCATGGCTGATGGGCGTTTCAATTCCATTTACCCACATTCTCCTCATAGCCCTTAATTCCTTGCGAGATCAAGAATTTATCAATCTCTGCCTTGAAGGCACCCAACATCCTGGTCTCCACCGGACTCCGTGGCAATGAATTCCACAGGCCCACCACTCTCTGGCTGAAGAAATCTCTCCACATTTCCATTCTAAATTGACCCCCTCCAATTTTAAACCATTTGTAAGCCATGATTGAAGGTCTTGATGCAGAGAGAGAAAAATCAAGATGCCTTTGTTGGTGGGCTCCACCTACCTTCTAATGTTTTCATTCTCTGCCAAATGACCCCAGTTCCTCTACCTGTCCTGTCTACCACCAAACATTGACAGCTAACCATGCATTATCGGCTCCAGCCTCCCACATAACATTTTATTTTCCACCTGCAGCAGGGTTGCAGACATCTGCTTTATTCTGACTCATCAACACTGTCTAGACTGTCACAACCTGCCTAGTATTACAATTCATATGCTTCGTGATGTTTTATTAAGAGGCTGAGTTATAGTCGTAGAGTCACACAATACAGAAACAGACTCTTTGGTCCAACCAGTCTATACTCTCAAATTAAACTAGTCCCACTTGCCTGCACTTGGTCCATATCCTTCCAAACATTTCTTATTCATGTTCCTATCTTTTAAATGTTTGCGATTAATAACATCCATCAATATTGACCAGTGAATAACACCAGTTTAAATGACTGAAAACAACTTTAACAAACTACACAGGACATGTTGCTGGGTCTACATACTAGGCAGTTCCTTAGCAAATGAAAATAAAATTCAAGGACTTTTAACATATTGGCTGCCTGGCTTTCTGCTCAATTTTTATTTAAACTAAAGCGAAAAATGGTCTGAAGCTCAATTTAAGTTGGACTTAATTTGCACTAAAAATGCTGTGACCTTTTGTGTGGATGAGGTTCAAGTCGTTCAGAGCTAAAGAAGCTAGCTCTCTCCACAGCTGTTGCCAGGCCTGTTGAGTTTCTCCAGTGATTTCTGATTTAATTTCAGATCTCCAGCATCCGCAGTATTATGGTTTTGTGCTGATTTTGAGTGAGTAGAAATGTCAGGCAGTAACATTTGTGAAGAGCAACCACAATATGAATGGAAGCCAACGTGTATGAATATATTCTAATCTACTGCTTCACCTTACCAAGCAGGACAATATCACAGTGAGAGTTTGATGTATAGTTTGCTTTGATGAAAAAACAATATAGTTCCTTACTGCGAGAGAAGTGAGGTGGGTTGTCATTGACATCGCTCAGAGTAACAGTGATTGATGTCGTCCCAGACAAGCCTCCCATCTGTCCAACCATGTCTTTAGCTTGTATAACCAGTAGGTAGCGATCCTTAACCTCTCGGTCCATGTTCGGCAGAGCTGTTCTGATGATTCCTGAAATACATATCCGAAAAGATCAGTTGTAGGGCTCCATGTGTCTGAAACATGACTGGCATACAAATTCATTTCTTCCAGCATGCATTTATTGAGTGGTCACGCTGTTCAAGAACAGCTTCCAAGGTCTGATTTAATACATCCACAACCTCACTGATGGCTTAAAGTTGTTAATAATTTACTACTGTCTGTGCAGCAGAATTCACAGTCATGCAGTGCATCAAGCCTGTCCTTTGTAGAGCTATCCAATTAGTGCCACTCCCCAGCTCTGTAACCACAGCCATAAGAAAAACCTCCACTTCAAGCAAATATCTTACTCTCTTTTTGAAAATTATCCCTGAGTCTGCTCTTGCTCTCTTTCAGGCACAGACCGTGACAAATTTGCTGTGTTAAAAAAAACAACTTTTCCTTTTCTCCTGTATCCTCTCATAACCAAATCTCCTGCTACTAGAAGAGGTTTCTGCATCTTCACTCCAACAAGACCTTCCATAATTCTTTTGGTGAACGCAACCCAGTAAATTACACAAGGCTACCTTCATCTGTTAGCTGAGAGTGAGGACTGCAGGTCAGCCAGCAGCCGTGGAGCAACAGAGTTGACATTTCAGGCACAACCCTTCTCATTATGCCTAAAACGTTGACTCTCTTGCTCCTCGGAGGCTGCCTGATCTGCTGTGCTTTTTCCAGCACCCATGCTTTATCAACATTCATTCATTGATTCCATCTACTGCCATGGGAAAGCAACCAACATAATTGAAGAGGGTAAAGTGAGGATTGCAGATGCTGGAGTTCAGTGTTGAGAGTGTGGGACTGGAAAAGCTTGATGAAGGGCTTATACCCAAAACGATGCTGCCTGACCTGCTGTGCTTTTCCAGCACCACACTTTCGAACAGAATCAAAGACTCCTCACACCCTAATCTCCTCCATCCTCTTCCATCTGGAAGAAGATATCAAAGTTTGAATACACATACGAACATATTTAAGAACAGTTCCTTCCCTGGTGTTATCAGACTTTTGAAAGGACCTCTCAAATGTTAACTCTGATCTCTCTCTCTCTCTCTCTGTACCTTCTCTGTGGCTGTAATACTGTATTCTGCACTCTTTTCTGTTACCCTGAGGCACTTTACATGGTATGATCTGCCTGTAGAGCACTGAAAGCAATGCTTTTTACTGCATCTCAGAACACAGTACAACAATAAGTCAATCAATTGATCAATCCTGACTTGAAATTCTCTGCCTTAAGAAGGCCAACCCGAGCTTTTCTCATCTGACCACGCTGGGCAAACAAAAACTTATGAGAACTGTAGATACCGGAAATCAGAAACAAAAAAACAGAAATTGCTGGAAAAACACAGCATGTCTGGCAGCATGTGGACAGAAATTAAAGTTAATGTTTCAGGTCCAGTGACCTTTCTTTAGAACCCTCCCTTTATTCTCAAAGCCTTTAAGAAGGCCATAACGTTCTTCTTAAAGTGCAGTCTTTAAAATTAGACACAAATTCAGCTCAGGTCAAACAAATAGAGATGTGCAAAGGTTTAGCAGAGCTTCTTTGTCTTTGCATGTTGTGCCTGTAGTTACAACATTAAGGGTCCCAGATGGAAACAGAAAGTGCTGAAGAAACTCAACAAGTTTGGCAGCATCTGCGGAGAGAGAAAAACAGAGAAACAGAGTTAACATACCAAGACCAATAAGGCTGGAAACAGTTTTTACACTGTTGCCAAAATTAAAAGAGGGGGAGGTGGAACAGATGATGAGTAAGCACTGAGCAAAAGCCATAAGGAATGCTGAGTGCAATAAAGGAGTGACAAAGGTGAAAAATAGATCTTAAAGATGGGAGTGAATTCTGATATACAGGGCAGCTGTATTGAGAGCTGAAAATGTGTTGCTGGAAAAGCGCAGCAGGTCAGGCAGCATCCAGGGAACAGGAGAATCAACGTTTCGGGCATAAGCCCTTCTTCAGGAATGAGGGAAAGTTTGTCCAGCAGGCTAAGGTAAAAGGTAGGGAGGAGGGACTTGGGGGAGGGGCGTCGGAAATGTGATAGGTGGAAAGAGGTCAAGGTGAGGGTGATAGGTCAGACTGGGGTGGGGGCGGAGAGGTCGGGAAGAAGATCTCAGGTTAGGAAGGCGGTGCTGAATTTGATGGATTTGACTGAGACAGGCTGGGGGGAGGGGAAATTAGGAAACTGGTGAAATCCGAGTTCATCCCTTGTGGTTGGAGGGTTCCTAG
>NC_057713.1:10807911-10813464 GCF_004010195.1 Chiloscyllium plagiosum
CTAACCTGCAATCTTCTTCCTGACCTCTCCGCCCCCACCCCAGTCTGACCTATCACCCTCACCTTGACCTCTTTCCACCTATCGCATTTCCAACGCCCCTCCCCCAAGTCCCTCCTCCCTACCTTTTACCTTAGCCTGCTGGACAAACTTTCCTCATTCCTGAAGAAGGGCTTATGCCCGAAACGTCGATTCTCCTGTTCCCTGGATGCTGCCTGACCTGCTGCGCTTTTCCAGCGACACATTTTCAGCTCTGATCTCCAGCATCTGCAGTCCTCACTTTCTCCTCAGCTGTATTGAGAGCAAACCTGCAAAATTAGATAATGAGGGGAAGGATGGGAGATGATATAATAAACATGGAGGACCAATGTTATGGTTCTGAAACTGCTGAACTCAACATTGAGTTTAAAGCTGTAATTACCTAAATCTTACAGACTCCTCGACTCAACATTTTGTTACACACCTTCAGAGCATGAACACTGCCCTGCATTTTGATTATACCTACCTTCCCATCCATGGGCATGGATGGGAAGGTAGGTATAATCTCTCAACAGAGCTGCATTACTTTCTATTATTCGCACCTACTATTAACATCTGCAATGCACATATATCTTTCCTTCATTACCATTACTGCTCCCTTTGTCTTTTGCTGTCACCACCCTCAACATCTGTTTGAAAAGCTCTTCCTCCCCCTTTGTCACTCCTTTCCAGCCTCCTTCAGTTTCAAAGAATACTCATTGGTCTTCGAGCGTTAACTTTCTTGCTGTCCCCTCAAATGCTGTCAGACGTGCTGAGTCTCTCCAGCATTTTCTGATTTATTTCAGATTTCCAACATCTGTAGTATTATTTTGCTTTTATTGCAATATCATTAAGCTGGAGAGGGTTCAGAAGAGATTTATCAGGATGTTGCCAGGTTTGAGCTATAATGAAAGGCTGGGACTTTTTTCACTGAAACGCAGGAGGTTGAGAGGTGACCTGGTAGAAATTTATAAAATAATGAGAGGTGTGGATAGTAATTGTCGTTTCCCTTGGATGGGAAATTTCAAGGCTGGGGGACACATTTTTTAATGTGAGAGAACAGAGATTTAAAAAGAAATGAGAGGCAATTTTATTACACAGAGAGTGGGTCATGTGTGGAATGAACTTCCTGAGGAAGTGGTGGATGTGGGGACAATTACAACATTTAAAAGACACTTTGATAAGTACATGAATAGAAAAAGTTTGGAGAGATATGGGCCAGGAGCAGGCAGGTGGGACTAGGTTAGTTTTGGATTATAGTCAGCATGGATTGGTTGGACTAAAGGGTTTGTTTCTGTGCTGTACGACTCCATGACTATGGCTGTAAGAGTCCTGGATACTTGCTTTAATTTGTTCTTAATGCAATTTTAAAATAATATAAAGAATTTTTGCTCTCAAATTATATATCTTAAAATATGTAAGCCTTGACATGAACTCTTTTGAGATGGCCACATGAACACTTTATGTAATAAGAAAGTGCTAATTAATAGAAAATTGGTACGCAGGAGCATTTAGCAGTGACCACAGTACGATAGAGTTTCACATTTCATTTGAATGTGATAATAGTAAATTCTGAAAATAGAATCTTAAATCTGAATCAGGGAAACTCTGAAGACATGGAGGGCAAGCTGGCAATGACAAAAGGTCTGATATTGGACAGGTAATGGCATTACATAGACTATATCAGATATACAATCCATAATGGCACAAACAGCCAATAGGAAATGTCAATCATCCAAAGCTGACAAAATAAATTAAACATTGCATGAGATCAAAGGAAATCATTTATAAGAATTCTCGAGAAAGTGGTAATTTAGGAGCAATTTAGAACCGAACAAAAGATATCTCGGAAATTGGTAAAGAACGGGAAAGAGAATACAAAGACAAGCTAATGCAAAATGGCATGGTAACTCAGTGGTTAGCACTGCTGCCTCACAGTCCCAGGTTCGATTCCAGCCTTGGGCGAATGTCTGTGTGGAGTTTGCACATTCTCCCTGTGTCTGTGTGGGTTGCCTCCAGGTGCTCTGAATTTCTCCTACAGTCACAAAGATGTGCAGGTTAGGTGAATTGGCCATGTTAAATTGCCCATGGTGTTAGGTGCATCAGTCAGAGGGAAATAGGTTTGGGTGGGTTACTCTTCGGAGGGCTGGTTGGGCCAAAGGACCTGTTTCCACACTGTAGGGAATCTAGTCTAATCATAAAATTTGAATTGCAAACTGTCTTTTAGGTACATTAAAAGGAAAAGATCATTTCAGGCAAATGTAAAACCCATTTAGGGTGAAAGCAAGAAAATTGATTGTGGAGAACATGAATTGATGGAGAAGCTAAGTGATTATTTGGTGTCTAACATCAAGGAGAAAGCTACAGAAATACAGGGCATCCACGGGATTTGTGAAACTGTAACTGAAAGTAATTATGATTAGAAAAGAAATACTTCCAGGACTGATGATTGATAAATCCCCCAGACCAGATGAGTTACATCCCAGAATTTTAATGCAGGTGGCTAGAGAGATATTGGACACTTTGATGATAACCCTTCTTCTATACTTCTGTAGGTAACATTAAGGTTGCTGCAGACTGGAAGGCAAATCTAATCCCACATTTAAGATGAGGTGAGGGAGAATGGAACATAACAGATCTGCTAGTTTGACATCAACATTTGCAATTCTGCTCGAATCCTTTATAAAAGGGTGTGATAACTGGACACTGAGGTAATCATGGTCAAATTGGGCAGGATCAATACAGAGTAATGAAAAGTACAACTTGATAAAGTTATCGTGTGATTTTGAGAAAATATTAATTGCAGTATTAAAGGAGAGCCAGTTGATTTGCTGCATTTGGATTTTCAGAAGACTGCTGTTGAGCTCCCACATAGGAGGTTATGATATAAACTTATAGCATATTGGATTGGGGGAAGATACAAGTACCAATTGAGAACTGATTAACAGAGAGAAAGTAGAGAATAGGAATAAATGGATCATTTTTAGGCTCTTATCAGTTGGGAAACACGGATAAGAGCTAGAGTCACATCTACTCACAGATTATGTGAGCAATTTGTATATAGAGGGTCAAATGTAATATCATTAAATTTGCTCATGACACATTATGTGGGAATGTAGGTTCTGAGAAAAATTGAAGGAAGCTTCAATCAGATTTGTACAGGTGAATGGGCTAGAATACACCTAGTGGAATCTAAATTTGAAAGAAATTGAGGGTTTGGCTAAGAAAATATAAGGAAGCATATGTCAGGTAGAGACAGGATAGATCGAGTGAATCCTTAGAAGAGTATAAAGGCAGTAGGAGTATACTTAACAGGGAAATCGGAGGGCATAAAGGGGACATGGGGTAGCTTTGGCAAATACAATTAAGGGGAATCCAAAGGGTTTCAACAAATATGTTAAGGACAAAAGGGTTGAAACTTTATTGCTGGAACAGCACAGCAGGTCAGGCAGCATCCAGGGAACAGGAGATTCGACGTTTCGGGCACAGGCCCTTCTTCAGGAATGAGCAGAGAGTGTTCAGCAGGAGAAGATAAAAGGTAGGGAGGAGGGACTTGGAGGAGGGGCGTTGGAAATGTGATAGGAAATGTGATAGGTTTTCCACCTATCACATTTCCAACGCCCCTCCTCCAAGTCCCTCCTCCCTACCTTTTATCTTCTCCTGCTGAACACTCTCTGCCCATTCCTGAAGAAGGGCCTGTGCCCGAAACGTCGAATCTCCTGTTCCCTGGATGCTGCCTGACCTGCTGTGCTGTTCCAGCAATAAAGTTTCAACTTTGATAGGACCCACCCTCTCCTTTTTCAACATGATGTAGAGGTGCTAGTATTGATGTTACCTGACGAAAGAACAGTGCTCCAAAAGCTTGTGATTTGAAATGTACCTGTTGGACTAAAACCTGATGTCATGTGACTTCTGACCTTTTTCTGGATATTGCGCTAATGCTAATGATGCTTAGTAGACCTGCGGTGAAAAGCGGTTTCCACACAGGTTTCTCTACAAGGGACAGCTGGTATGGCACAGTCTAACTATATGGAGTGACGTTGTGACCAGACCCATTCTTAGGATCACAAGGGACACCAGAATGTCAGGCAGCATCTAGGGAACAGGAGAATCGACGTTTCGGGCATTAGCCCTTACTCGCCATACTCCACGCAGGCCCATACATGCACACAGTCGATTGGATTTAGAAATTATTACTCTCTTCCTCACTGTGACCTGGCCAAATAAGTTACTCTTATTTGGGGCTCAAGGGCGGAGGAGCGGGAAGTGGAGGAGATGCGGTGGAGGGCACCGTCGACCACGTCGGGGAGGAAATTGCGGTCCTTGAAGAAGGAGGCCATTTCCACCTATCACATTTCCAACGCCCCTCCTCCAAGTTTCTTCTTGACCTCTCCGCCTCCATCCTACTCCGACCTATCACCCTCACCTTGACCTCTTTCCACCTATCACATTTCCAACGCCCCTCCTCCAAGTCCCTCCTCCCTACCTTTTATCTTCTCCTGCTGAACACTCTCTGCTCATTCCTGAAGAAGGGCCTGTGCCCGAAACATCGAATCTCCTGTTCCCTGGATGCTGCCTGACCTGCTGTGCTGTTCCAGCAATAAAGTTTCAACTTTGATCTCCAGCATCTGCAGACCTCACTTTCTCCTTAAGGACAAAAGGGTAACTAGGGAGAGAATAGGCCCCCTCAAATATCAGCAAGGTGACCTTTGTGTGGAGCTGCAGGAAAAAGGGGGGGATATTAAACGAGTATTTTGCATCAGTATTTACAGTGGAAAAGGAAATGGAAGACATAGAACGTAGGGAAATAGATGGTGACATCTTACAAAATGTCCATATTACAGAGGAGGATGTGTTAGACGTCTTGAAATGCATAAAAGTGGATAAATCCCCAGGACCTGATCAGGTGTACCCTAGCACTCTGTGGGAAGCTAGGGAATTGATTGCTGGGCCTCTTACTGAGATATTTGTATCATTGATAGTCACAGATGAGGTGCCAGAAGACTGGAGTTTGGCTAATGTGGTGCCACTGTTTAAGAAACGTGGTAAGGACAAGCCAAGAAACTATAGACCAATGAGCCTGACGTCAGAGGTGGGCAAGTTGTTGGTGGAAATCCTGAGGGACAGGGTGCTCACAAACTTGATTGAGTTTTTTGAAGAAATAACAAAGAGGATTGACGAGGACAGAGCAGGAGATGTGATCTATACGGACTTCAGCAAGGCGTTCGACAAGGTTCCCTATGGGAGACTGGTAAGCAAGGTTACATCCCACAGAATACAGGGAGAACTAGCCATTTGGATACAGAACTGGCTCAAAGGGAGATGATAGAGGGTGGTGGTGGAGGGTTGGTTTTCAGACTGGAGGCCTGTGACCAGTGGAGTGCTACAAGGATCGGTGCTGGGTCCACTACTTTTCATCATTTATATAAATGATTTGGATGTGAGCATAAGAGGTACAGTTAGTAAGTTTGTAGATGACACCAAAATTGGAGGTGTAGTGGACAGCGAAGAGGGTTACCTCAGATTACAACAGGATCT
>NC_057713.1:10813635-10852928 GCF_004010195.1 Chiloscyllium plagiosum
CAGGGAGAGGCTGAACAGGCTGGAGCTTTTTTCCCTGGAGCGTCGGAGGCTGAGGGGTGACGTTATAGAGGTTTACAAAATTATGAGGGGCATGGATAGGATAAATAGACAAAGTCTTTTCCCTTGGGTGGGGGAGTCCAGAACTAGAGGGCATAGGTTTAGGGTGAGAGGGGAAAGATATAAAAGAGATTAGATTAGATTAGATTACTTACAGTGTGGAAACAGGCCCTTCAGCCCAACAAGTCCACACCGACCCTCCGAACAGCAACCCACCCAGACCCGTTCCCCTACATTTACCCCTTCACCTAACACTAGGGGCATTTTAGCATGGCCAATTCACCTAACTTGCACATTTTTGGACTGTGGGAGGAAACCAGAGCAGCCGGAGGGAACCCACGCAGACACGGGGAGAATGTGCAAACTCCACACAGACAGTTGATCTAAGGGGAAACGTTTTCACGCAGAGGGTGGTACGTGTATGGAATGAGCTGCCAGAGGAAGTGGTGGAGGCTGGTACAATTGCAACATTTAAAAGACATTTGGATGGGTATATGAATAGGAAGGGTTTGGAGGGATATGGGCCGGGTGCTGTAGGTGGGACTAGATTGGGTTGGGATATCTGGTTGGCATAGACGGGTAGGACCGAAGGGTCTTTTCCGTGCTGTACATCTGTTATGACTCTATGACTCTAAGTGTGAAGTTTCAAAAAAAAGTACATTTCCGGAATAGTGAGAAATTGGGAAGTGTTGGTGTCCAACGGGAAGAATTTCTCCTTTCACAGGGTTGTGAGTCTTAAGAACTCCTTGCAATAGCGGACTGTGGGGAAAAGTCCTTGTGTATATTATGGCTGAGAAAGATACATTCTTGATCAGTCAGGGAAATCAAGGCTTACAGGAAAATCCAGGAAAGTGGACACGAGAAATGTTAAATCAGCGATGATTGAGTGGTGGAACAGGTACAAGGGGCTGAATGGTCTACTCCTGTTCCTATTTTTTTTGAGCCTGGATGTCCTTTTTCATGAGACACAATAATAGAGGGAAACATATTTTACCAAGAGGATTTTGGGACAGAAGAAATCCTGCTGCATTGTGTAGAGCCTTGGTAAGCCTGCACTTTGCTTCAGGTACAGTTTTGGTCTCTTTGTCTGAGGAATGATCGACTTGTTGTAGAGTGAGGGCTATGTTTATTCATCAGCCTAATTCTTGGATTGGCTGGCTTATGTTATGAGGAAATAGTGAGGAAAATGGATCCGTGTTCTCCAGAGTTTGATGGAATGAGAGGTGATCTCATGCTTCCCCTCACTGATGAGTCTAGAACCAGGAGACTTAACTCAAAATAAGCGTTAAGCCATTTAAAACTGGAATGAGTAGGAATTTCTTCACTCGGAGGGTGGTGAATCATTGGAATTATTTACCTCGGAAGGTAGTGGAAGTTCAGTCACTGAACACACTCAGGACAGAGCATAATGAATTTCTAATAACATCAAGGGACATGGAGGTGGAGCAGGAAAGGGACGATGAACATTGTATTGCAGGTTCAAGAGGCTAAACAGACTACTTCCGTTTCCATGTACCTTCATCCCTGATATTAACAGAGATATGAACTCATGTAAAATGATCAGACAGGCTAGTGTTGCTGCTTAAAATGGAAGCAAATAGAAATTGAGACAAACAGATGTAACTGGTCAACATTGTCAAACCATTTAACTGAAGGTTTAAGTATCATTGTTAACAGGTGCAATCAAGTCAGGATAAGACGCAGTGATGAGAATGCCAGGCTGGGCTTTATTCTGATTAATAATTTCACCCAATTTAATAATGCTCTGCATTTCACAATTCTGCACTTAAAATCCTTCGGCAAGTTAGTTACCGGGCAACTTGGTTGCTGTGCAGAATCTGCTAACTTTGCCAGGCCAGTTGAAGTAACTAACCAATAGTACAGAAATGCTGCAGCTCTACTTTAAACTGAAAAGATTCACATTGTAAGTGATTGCAATTGCAGTTTTCCTCCAGGAAGTCACGCTGCGATGTTTCCACTCTGACATAACTTAGCATAATAGCATTACAGAGATTTTTATAATCTGTAATAAGCAAAATGTGATTATCACTTGATCTTTAAATCCCTAACAGATGGATTGTGAGCGTGAATGAAAAAGATTAGAGTTGCAGCAGTTCTCTGTAATAAATTGTATCTTGTGGGTTTCTATTCAGTGTTTATCAGCTCAACATAGAACATCTTCAATTCTAATTAATAATGGTAATAGAATAGAAGCAGGAATAGGTCATACAAGCCCTTAAGTCTGCTCTACTATTCTCTAATCTTTAACAACAAATGCCACTACCCCACCTGATCTCCAAAACCTTGATTCCCTTGATATCCAAAAGGTTACTGGTCTTAGTTTCAACTACAGCCAAAAACTGCACATCTGTACCCTCTGAGATAGAAAACGTCAAAGATTTCCCAGCCTTTGAGTAAAGAAATGTCTCCCCATTTCACACAGTAATGGCTAGTCCCTTATCCTGAGGTGACATCCTCTACAGTCACAGAGTCATAGAGATGTACGGCATGGAAACAGACCCTTCGGTCCAACCAGTCCATGCTGTCCAACCCAGTCTAGTCCCACCAGTCAGCACCCGGCCCATATCCCTCCAAACCCTTCCTATTCATATACCCATCCAAATGCCTCTTAAATGTTGCAATTGTACCAGCCTCCACCACATCCTCTGGCAACTCATTCCACACACGTACCACCCTCTGCGTGAAAAAGTTGCCCCTTCGATCTCTTTTATATCTTTCCCCTCTCACCCTAAACCTATGCCCCCTAGTTCTGGACTACCCGAACCCAGGGAAAAGACTTTGTCTGTTTATCCTATCTACACCCCTCATAATTTTGTAAACCTCTATAAAGTCACCCCTCAGCCTCCGACGCTCCAGGGAAAACAGACCTAGCCTGTTCAGCCTCTCCCTGTAGCTCAGATCCTTCAACCTTGGCAACATCCTTGTAAATCTTTTCTGAACACTTTCAAGTTTCACAACATCTTTCCGATAGGAAAGAGACCAGAATTGCACGCAATATTCCAACAGTGGCCTAACCAATGTCCTGTACAGCCGCAACATGACCTCCTAACTCCTGTTCTCAATACTCTGACCAATAAAGGAAAGCATACCAAACGCCTTCTTCACTATCCTATCTACCTGCGACTCCACTTTCAAGGAGCTATGAACCTGCACTCCAAGTTCTCTTTGTTCAGCAACACTCCCTAGGACCTGACCATTAAGTGTATAAGTCCTGCTAATATTTGCTTTCCCAAAATGCAGCACCTCGCATTTATCTGAATTAAACTCCATCTGCCACTTCTCAGCCCATTGGCCCATCTGGTCAAGATTCTGCTGTAATCTGAGGTAACCCTCTTCGCTGTCCACTACACCTCTCTAGTTCTGGGCTGCACAGCTCGGGAAACAGCCCCTCAGCATGTGTCCCGTCAAGGCATTTTAAACATTTCAATGAGATGATCACTCAACCTTCCTCACTTGTTTGTAGGATGTCAGCATTTCTCACTCATCACTAACTGCCCTTGAGATGGTGGTGGTGGTGAGCTACCTTCTTTAACTGCTGCAGTCCACATGCTGTAGGTAGACCCACAATGCTGCCAGGGAGGGAATTCCCAGATTTTGACCCAATGGAGAGACATAGAGTGCCAAGTCAGGATGGTGGGTGAACTGGATGGGGACTTGCAAGTGGTGGGAAGGCATGTGCAGCCCTTGTCCTTCTAGATGGTAGAGGTCACAGGTTTGGAAGGTGCTGTTGGTGGGGAATTGCTACAGTGCATCTTGTGGACAATACTCAATACGGGTCTCTGAAACTCAGAAAATATAGACTAATTCAATCTCACCTCACAGCATTGCTATCTCATCCTACAAGTCAAGCTAGTTAAACTTTGTTGCATTGTCTCTTAGGCAAGTATCATTTACTTTAGTTTATCGGACAAAGAGATTAAAACTGTTTGGAGTAGCCTAATTGTTATCTCACAAAGAACCTGTACAATAGCAGCAAGACTTCCATAACTCTTGCCCTCTGAAACCCTTGTAATAAATGGCAGAATATAATTTGCCTCTCTAACAGTCGTGGCAATGTGTCTACCTCCACATAAACAGCTACCATTACTCATCCACCACCATTAATAAAAAGGAAGACATTTATTTATATAGCACCTTCACAACCAGACGGTGTTCAAAAGCACTTTACAGGAGGTGAGGTATTTATGAAGGTGTGTGTTGTGAGCAATGTACAGCCCATTTACACACAGCAAACTCCCACAAACAGCAATGCGATAAAGACCAGGCAATCTATTCTTTTATCATTGTGGTTGAGGGGTAAGTGTTGGCCGAGCGACTGGACAGAATTCCAATGCTCTTCCTCAGAACATTGCTACTACAACCATCTGAGAGGGCACGGTGAGCCCTGGTCTGACATGTCACCCTTGTTCAATATCACGAGTGCGCATTTTAATATGTGACTTCGGCCTTTCATTCCAAAGCGCGTGAGCACAACAGGTTCCTCGACAGCGATGGAAACTCTCGCTGATGGTTAGTGAGACTCTTTGCAGCCTTTATCACGGGGTTATGCGTGCGGAGTTCAATAACACTCCTCTTCTATTCAATCACATAAAACTGGGCTCCAAGAAATCTCCTAATTACAAAAACCTTTCCCATTTTGACATTTAAGTGCAGCTCATGTCCTCCAAGCAGCGATATCCATGTGATCCTCTGGCGTCAACAGGCTGCTAATGATCTCTCTCCAAAGCAATAAAAATAGATGTCTGTGGTAAGTGGGATAAAAAGTCACTCACTTTAAACGCTAGTTTCTGTTTCCAGTGTTGATGAAACAATTAAAATTTAATTAGCGCCAGGAGCCCGACAGGCGTGTACTCAGTAAAACCTGGGAGGAGGCACAACACTATGCCTGACAGAACTGAAACAGAAATTACAATTTCTCAAACACTTCAAAATTCGCTTCACAAGTTTCATTACAGAAGCTTACCTCAGACGTATAACTGAAATTTCTCGTCAGGCCAATGAGGCATAAACTTAAAGTCATTCGATGACAAGACATGTAAAGACAACGGATCTGAGTTATTAGTTTGAGTTATAATTCTAACAGCCATTATTCCAAAGGCATGCATGTCCATGGTGAGCCCAGACTGGAAGACCTCATCCCTCGGTAACGGTAAGCCTTTAAAGATCAAGGAATTCTTCACTCACTCTGAAATTCTCTACCTCAGAGGGTTGTAAAAGGTCAGTCATTGATCTTATTCAAGACAGAAACTGATAGACTTCTAGAGACTATTGACAATGGTAATAGTGTGATAGATTGTGTGGAGGTAGACGATCAGCCACGATCTAACTAAAAAGTAGAATAGTGTACTCCTTTTCATGCATAGCTTCTTGGTGCCTCATTCAAATGTTATGACTTGCAGATGTCAATAATGGACTGAGGTGGACAAATTTAAAAATCACACCACACCTGATGAAGGAGCAGTACTCCGAAAGCTAGTACTTCCAAACAAACCTGTTGGACTGTAATCTGGTGTTGTATGATTTTTAACTTTCTCCATATGTTGTACTGTCTCCCAAGGTCAGTGAGACGTGGCTCTGCAGTTCCTCTACACATCTGAGGGGCCATTGTTTGTATATTCTCTCAACTTGCTTGACCTCCACAAATGCATGACCTCACACTTCTCCAGATTAAATTCCATTTCTTGTTTTCCAGCCCAACTGACCAGTCCATTGTGTGTCACATTATGGCTTTCAGAGGTATATTTTGTCTTTTTTTTAACAAAGTTCAGACAGATATATTAAGCAGTCTGATCCAAGGCCAATAAAATAAACAGCTTTTGAGGCCGAGAGTTTTTTTTAGGTTGGAACAATAGAAGCAGCATGGATGGGTGGGGTCAAATTCCCACATAACCAGGTTTTATAGTTTCAGTTTTTGCTGGGGTCTTGAAGCTGGGTTTAGAGGCTGTATTTCCTCCCTTTGTTATAGCTAAAAGTTGGGGTTGTCTTCCTGCTACTAGAATTGCACGTGACACAATCTGTTTTACTGAATTTGCCTTTGCAAAGGGTGTGTTTATGGCATGTTATTGTATTGGAATAGTTACTGTTTAGTAGTTAAATAATCTATTGTTCTGTTAAGTTTTCCAATAGAGTTAAGTTATTTCAATATCTTCTTTCTCTTCTTCTATTTAAGCTATAGTGTATGAATAAACTATGTTTTGCTTCAAATTTGACAAATTGAATTGTATCTGGAATACAACACCTGGCACTTGCCTTTAAAATAAGAAAACATCAGACTATCTTCTTAGTATATTTGAAGGGGTTTGGCCTTGTCCACAACAATTAACATATCCTTGTTCTTGCTCACTATTGAACTACAGAGGCAATTCTGTACCACGCATCTTAAGCATTTCTGCTACTTTAAGATCTGAATCATCGATGGCTGCATCAAAAGGCAAGGAGTACTGGTCCTGTGAAGTTCCAGCTAAGATAGCCTTCCAAACACAAAAGAAGGCTCATCGACTATTAAACTGTGCCTTCTGCTATCGAGGAGAAAGTGAGGACCGCAGATGCTGGATTAGAGTGGTACTGGAAAAGCGCGGCAGCATCCGAGGAGCAGGACAATCGACGTTTCGGGCAGAAGCCATTGAGCCAATTTGCAATCTAACTTGCCACTGTCTCTTGGGTTTGCTGAACTTCCACACTACTGACCGTGTACCCTATGGGAAGCTGTCAGGAGCCTTGTTAAAATCCATGCGGACAACATGAGACCCTCTACCCACCGATGGTGACTCTCAGCCACCCTGCTATTGAATGGTGAAGCAGGTTGAAGTGCAAGTGCATGGCCCACGCTGAATATGTCGATCCTTAGGCTACTAACTGAAGACAGCTCCAGACTTGACTGGCAAGGGAACATGCTGCCAACTGGGAAACAACTACAACCATCGGCCTTGGAGTCAGACTGTATGACAGCTGGGCATGCATGGAAACAAGGTGCACGAGATGAAATGTGACCCTGCTCATAATGAGTGAAGGGATGCACTGTGTTATAACAGCAGGGTTCCCTGCGTCAAACACTGTGCTTAAACCTGGAACATACGCAATGATGCAGCACAAAACAAGGCCATTTGGCCCACAGTGTCTGCCCTAGCTCTTTCAGCGGGGTGTTCAACTAGTGAAACCCTTTCTCCAGAGCCCTGCTGGCTTTTCCTTCCTTCAAGTCTTTGGAAGCATTACAGGTTTGAAGTCAGATGGCGACATTTTGTTGGATTTCACTGTAACAAGAGTCAAATTTGGGATTGCATCATTGAACAGCAAGGAGCTTGGACTGGTGCAGATGATGTTATCTTAGTGATAGTATCAGGAAAGCTCACACCAGGGCTTGAGGGTAAAGAACATCCACCTGAGTGGGGGGAGGGGGGGAGGCGTGGGGGTAAGATTGAAATAAACTCACTTTCTAGCTGGAGTGATGAGGCTCAGAGTCAGATGAATTTTACACTTTTTTTAAAAAATATGACCTGCAGCAAAATAAGAGTTCCACCTGAGCAAAATGAGATGTAGAACCACAAAATGATCCAGAAGAAGGCCAATCAGCCCAACTTGGCTGTGCTGGCCCTTTGAAAAAGCTACCCTAATCATCCCTTGACCCTCAAATAAAAGCAGCTGTTGGAACTCGGAAGCAAACACAGAGAATGCTGGAGAAAACCGACAGGTCTTGCAGCATCTGTGGAGAAAGAAACAGAGTTAACGTTCTGAGTCCAATACAACTCTTCTTCAGAAGTTTGTTTCTGTCTCCACAGATGCTGCTGAGTTGCTGTGCATCAGCCCCAAAACTCCACAAATCTTTTTCCTCTCGGGAATTGTTTTTCCTTCTCAATAACTTTTGAAAGTAGGTGCTGATGAAAATTTTTTAAAATATTGACAAGAGAAGGGCATACGCCCTTGGTTCCAAAGATCTTGCTCTGCCATTCATTAAGATCATATCTAAACTACACCCCCAACCATTCACCCCTTTGCTCATCAAGAATCTAGCCACCTCTTCCTTAAAATGTTTAAAGAGTTTGCTTCCGCTGCCTTCTGGAGGATAGAGCTCCAAACATTCACCAGGCTTTGCTAGAAATAAAATTCACTTCATCTCTGTCTCAAACAGGCCAAAAGTATTTATTTTTTAACACACAAAAGATTGACCTTTAGGATTTCAATTTGAAATGTGACTCGGATGTTATGAGAGTACAGGGTGAATTGGACAGGCTCAGTGAGTGGACGGATGCATGGCAGATGCAGTTTAATGTGGATAAATGTGTGGTTCTCCACTTTAGTGGCAAGAACAGAAAGGCAGATTATTGTCTAAAAGGAGTAAAGTTAGGTAAAGGGGAAGTACAACGAGATCTGGGTGTTCCTGTACATCAGTCAATGAAAGCAAGCATGCAGGTACAGCAGGCTGTGAAGAAAGCTAATGGCATGCTGGCCTTCATAACAAGAGGAATTGAGTATAGAAGCAAAGAGGTCCTTCTGCAGCTGTACAGGGCCCTGGTGAGACCGCACCTGGAGTATTGTGTGCAGTTTTGGTCTCCAAATTTGAGCAAGGACATTCTGGCTATTGAGGGAGTGCAGCATAGGTTCACAAGGTCAATTCCCGGAATGGCAGGAATATCATATGTTGAAAGACTGGAGTGACTGGCCTTGTGTACACTTGAGTTTAGAAGGATGAGAGGGGATCTGATTGAGACGTATAAGATTATTAAAGGATTGGACACTCTAGAGGCAGGAAGCCTCTGGGTGAGTCCAGAGCCAGAGGACACAGTTTAAAAATAAGGGGTAGGCCATTTAGAACAGAGTTGAGGAGAAACCTCTTCACCCAGAGAGTGGTGAGTGTGTGGAATGCTCTGCCCCAGAGGGCAGTGGAGGCCAAGTCTCTGGATACTTTCAAGAAAGATAGAGCTCTTAAAGATAGTGGAATCAAGGGTTATGGGGATAAGGCAGGAACAGGATACTGATTGTGGATGATCAGCCATGATCATAATGAATGGTGGTGCAGGCTCGAAGGGCTAAATGGCCTACTCCTGCACCTATTGTCTATTAAAAATGCCATTTTGTCTTGTGCCAGCCAATGAGAAGAAGCAATACAGGATGCCACTCATGTCCACTTTTATACATTTTCAGGACAGACAATGGGGATTGTCTAAAATTTAATGTTTCCTTTTGTTAAGTCAAGAGGAGGCTGCATGTCAGATTGTTTCTTTTCTCTCAGATTTGTAATTGGCAATTCGCAACTCAACCTGGAGAATGGAGTCACAAATTTGAATGAGGCAGGGGAGTATGTTAAAGGAAATTGAAAGAGTAGACAGAGCAGAAATGCAGACTCAGTAATAATAGGGGACACCTTGTGTTAAAATCCTGGCTTGGTTTGCTGACACCATGCTCCATTTAAATCCACATTTGTTCATGCACACAGGAGACTGGGGTGACAGCACACATAGCAGGCCACCCACACCCCATATTCATTTCCTCTCCCACCCTCACCCCTCCCATTATGGGTCCTTACTCTGCACCCCCCGCCCCCACCAGCCCCCTTCCCCAGGTCCTCACCCACCCCCAGTCCCATCTTCCCTCACCCTAACCCATGTCCTCACTCCCCTCAGCTCCACCCTCACTCCCCCCAGTTCCCGTCTCAATTCTCCCAGCCCCACCCTCACTCCCCAAATCCCACCCGCACTCCCTCGACCCAGATCTCACTTCTCCACCCTGCCTTCAGCTCTCCCCCCCGACTCAGTCCTCACTCCCTCACTGCCATGTCCTCACTGTGTTCCCCTTCCCCCACCTTAACCTCACTTTCTTGCCACAGATTCCTGTTGCAAAATTGTGCTCCTCCTCTGCCCATGTGCAATGCTGCCTTTATGTGCAACATCACACATGGTAAGTTGTACATGATGACGTATTGAGTCTGGGATCATGTTCATTCGTGTTTGCAGACGAGTGGCCAACCGCAGATGCTTCTGTCAGCAGATGCTGCCTTATAATGACGCAGGTCCGCATTGAAATGGTGCACTGCAGACAAAGCCTTCAGAAATTCACTCCATAGCCCCATCCGGTGGCAAGACCATGCAATTCCATTGTGACACCTAACTGTTGACATGATGCTATCCAAAGTTGCAGCTGCCGCTAACTTACGCACATTTTATAGTCCACTCTTTAATTTACATAGAGTTGCACAGACTATACAGCAGAGAAACAGGCCATTCAGCCCAACGCATCCATGCAGACACATATATGTTCCACAGGAAACCCCTCCCGTCCCTCGTCATCCATCTTCCCTCACGTGTTTATCTAGCCTCCCTTTAAAGAGATCCAAGCAGTTCATCTCAGATATTCCATGAGCCTGCAGCTTTCACATTCTCTCAACAGGTTCTCCAGAATTCCACATTGTGTTTATTCATGCATGCAAGAAATAAGTAAGTCAATCGATGGAGCAACATTTACACTGGTCTATGACACTGAGGGTAGCAAAGCAAGACAAAAAGAAAAGCAAGCATTTTAGGCTTCACCACAGATTATAATTGGAGGCAAAATAATTTTTGTCATTGATTGTCACCTGTCTTGGGCTCTACGGAGAAATAAGGCTGCCCCTGGAGGATACTGTACACCACCCTGGCACTGCTTCCGTAAGTAGGATCATCAGCGTCGGTTGCTGTCACTTGAATCACGGATGTTCCTGCATAGAAATATAGTGGATCATCTGTTAAATTAAGTCCATCAGGGAACCAATGTCAAAGTGTCACGATGTGGAAATGAACTGCATAAATATATCAAAAGTTTGCATCTTTTATCAGTGTCCTTCCTGTGCCCTATATCTTTTTCGTCTCGGGCCAATGTTATAAAACGCAGCGAATCATCAATTGATGAGACTCATTTCCTGAATTATTAAAAATAGGCAAGATGTTACACTCTTCACAGTCCTTTATAGCCACTTCACAGGGTGTGACTGGTGTGATACATGAAACAGTTTTCTCACAGTGAGGTCTCACACACAACATTGTGATAATGACCAGATAATTTGTTTCAGAAATGTTAAAAGAGCAATAAATATTGCCCATTATTCTAGAAATAGCTACCCTGCTTTGCTTCCAAGTAGTACCAGAAGATCTTTTCAATCCACTCAGGCAGACAGATGGGACTTGGTTTAATCCCTCATCCAGATGGCAGCAGCAACAGAGCAGCACTCCCTCACTACTGCACTGGAGTGGGTTTTGAACTCATAAGCTTCCGGTTCAGAAGCAGGAGGAGCACTGCCAAATGTGTCAGTGGAATTGTAACCTTCCACATCAGGTGGGTCAAACCACAAAGTTGGCAGCCCCAGTAACTAGGAGAATATGAGGAATGCAGATGCTGGAGATCAGAGTCGAAGAGTGTGGCGCTGGAAAAGCACAGCGGGTCAGGCAGCATCCGAGGAGCAGACGAGTCAATGTTTCGGGCATAAGCTCTTCTTCAGGATCTATTGAGTGGAAATGGTGATCAGGAACTGAACTACACAAACAATTCAATAAATTGTTCATAAGATCATAGAACAAGATGATCACTTCTGATTTTCCAAATGACAATAGTCTGACAAATTTGTAAGATGCAGTAATTTCTCTTCTGATTTGATATAATCGTGGATTAAATATGTGGATGGCAACTATAGTCCATTCTAATAACTTAGTAGTCAGGTACATCTGTGTCGCAAATTAGCCCAGGATTCAAATTCCACAGCTTGCATTGATTACTTTGCATGATAACGAACTATATTATGGGAATCTTGTGAAGCAAACCTTGTCATATAAGGTGATTTTGGGGCAGTTGGTCAAACGTTGCCACCAAGTGGAATTTAAGGAGCATTTGAAAAAATGGGAACACCACGCCTTGCAAATTCCTCCAAGCCCCTCACCATCCTGACTTGGAAATATATTGCCATTCAGTGTTGACTGGGTCGAAATCCTGGAATTCTCTCCCTAAGATCATTGTGAGCATCTACCTACAGCACATGGACTGCAGTTGTTCAAAAAGCCAGCTCACCACCACCACCACCACACCACCTTCTCAAGGGGAGCTTAAGAGCGGCACAGTAGCTCAATGGTTAGCACTGCTACCCTACAGTGCTACGGCTTTGGGTATGATTCCACTGTCAGGCAACTGTCTGTGGAGTTTGCATGTTCTTCCTGTGTCTGCATGGGTTTCTGTCAGGTGCTCTGGTTTCCTCCTGCAGTCCAAAGATGTGCAGGTTAGGCGGATTGGCCATGCTAAAGTGTCCAAGAATTTGCAGTCTAGGTGGACTCACCATGGGAAATGCAGGGTTACATAAGTAGGGTAGGTAGGTAGGTAGGTGGGTATTAATGGGATGCTTTTCAGAGGGTCAATGGGGACTTGTTGGGGCGAATGGCTGGTTTCCATACTGTAGGGATTCTGTGCACTCAGGATGGGCACAGTCAGTGGCACCATGGAATGAATGACAAAAAGGCAAGATTTTGTTGTAACCAGCTTAATCAGAGCAAGATGCTACATTTCCATCTTTTTCCCTGACTTTTTCCCTGACTGGGCAGCACGATGGTACAGTGGTTAGCACTGCTGCCTCACAGTGCCAGAGACCCGGGTTCAATTCCCGCCTCAGGCGACTGACCGTGTGGAGTTTGCATGTTCTCCCTGTGTCTGCGTGGGTTTCCTCCGGTTTCCTCCCACAGTCACAAAGATGTGCAGGTCAGGTGAATTGGCCATGCTAACTTGCCCGTAGTGTTAGGTAAGGGGTAAATGTAGGGGTATGGGTGGGTGGCGGGTCGGTGTGGACTTGTTGGGCCGAAGGGCCTGTTTCCACACTGTAAGTAATCTAATCTAATCTTAAATCTCTCAGCTTTTGCATGCTGTGCAATTGGTCACAGAACTTCAACATTTATTTCTCTAGAATAATGATCGAGGGAATGTGATTTCAAATCCTCCTGTTAAAGGATAATTAAAAACATTCGAAATTACATAATACCTTAAATGTAATAGGAAAAAAAAACAAAGGCTAGAGGTACTGCACTGGTCACAATTTTGTTTGTGGAGTGTATGATGTGGAGGTGCCTGCATTGGATTGGGATGGACAATGTCTGAAGTCACACGACACCAGGTTATAGTCCAACAGGTTTATTTGAAATCACGAGCTTTTGGAGCAGATTTGACGAGCATGGTTTCCCATTTGTAAATTTGTGCTGTCTCTGTCAAAGTCCTGACAGCGTTTTCCAAGTGCTCTACTATTAAATCTTTCTAAGCAGTGAATGGAAAGGTAGCATCTTCCTCCTATTATGGACCAGGCCAGACCCCTTCAAAGTATTTTAAGAAGGTAGCCCACACCCTAACTTTTTCTTATTTCAAAGGTGATGTGAAGTGGGTGTTTCAGGACTGATGCAGCAGGTCAAACCACTCGGCTTTAAGCAAAACAGAATTTATTTAAAGACTACAGTTAAAATACAAACAAAAGAAAGCAGAACTTAGAATAACTTAACTATTGGAAACCTTAACCAGCCTGATACAGTAACTATTACGAATTAAATGTTCCAATACTGTAATATCCCATTAACACTCCCCTGGGCCGAACAGTAAATTCAAACACAGATTCTTACAGGCAGGAGTGAACAATGCCCAGAGAGAGATTTCAGAGGAAGTCAGTCAGGAATCATTAATTGAAGCTTGCAACTCTTCTGGACTCACACATCTTGCGACTGCTACAGCTAAAAATAATTACAAAATACCTTAAGTGGGAGAACTGGCCACACCCCTCCCATTGTTAAACTATTAAACACCCAAGACTGCTTAGCACCTCTGCCTTTACAACCTTGCTTCCAAGAAAACCAAGGACAAATAACCTCTTTGAAGTGACAGCATCACCACACTCCAATTGCAAAGTAATCATTTGCTTTTTATAATTCACTGGCTGGGTCCATCCCTTGGTGCCCTGGAGAAGGTACTGGTGAGAGTGCTGTGGAAGGTGGTACCTGGCTGGACTTGATGACATATCCATGGAGGAGCTTCTCAGAATCGCCACCACCCCTTCCCCATGATCCACTCACTCACTAATGATGCCAACTGAGTCCCCAACTCAGAAACTGCCACAGAATCAGCCAACGCACGTTAGCCCAATCCACATCGTGGTACGTTTATCTATTGTGCCGCAAACCAACTATTTCTGAAAGTAAACTATTCACCTCCCTCACCCCACAGCCAAACATCAATGAGAAATATACCCAACAAAAAACAATGGGCAGAAAATGTTGCTAAACGTCAAAGTAGGTCAGAGACAAAAATAAAATTAGGAAAGGTTGATAAGACTCTGAAAACATTCATTCTAGATTAATAAAATAATAATTAATTCTAGCAGTTTAAGAGTATTTTATTACCTAATCATTTATTTATGTCAATGATATTACAGTGTTATTCAATGACTATTAATCATGCTACAGTGAGACATAGATGTCCATTAATATTCATTCAAAGTCCCAACGAAGAGTCATACTAAACTCGTAACATAAATTCTGATTCTCTCTCCATGGATCATGCCAGAGTTACTCCAATACTTTGTTTTACTTATTAATATTGCAGGCGAAATATAAGTGGAAAATTTATCAATATTAATGTTGAATGAATGTCACAATATCTAGGTGTCACAACATCTGTGTGGGATGCTCTTCAAAGGGTCAGTGCAGACTCAAGGGCCGAATGGCTTCTTTCCACACTGCAGGGATTCTGTGATTCTATGATTCATAGTATAAATCAATGCTGATGCTGTTGGAATGGGCTCTGCTAGTTTGAACCTACCTGAATTTTTCAGAGTTAAAAATCACACAATACCAGGTTATAGTCCAACGGGTTTAATTGGAAGCACACTAGCTTTCAGAGCGACGCTCCTTCATCAGGTGGTTGTGTGCATTCCAAAAGCTAGAGTGCTTCCAATTAAACCTGTTGGACTATAACCTGGTGTTGTGTGATTTTTAACTTTGTACACCCCAGTCCAACACTGACATTTCCAAATCATGTATTTTTCAACACTATGAAAAATGTAAAGATTTGAACATATGGATAAGCATAAGCCAAGGTCATTGATACTGAGGATCTAAGGTGACTGGTCCATGTCTGTATTTGTTGCACAAAGTCAGATACTAACATAATGAGCGGATGAAGAACAAACAGAGTATTGTGGATTCTGGAAGAGCAACTTTACATCTTTTATGCTATAATCCAAAAACTTCTGAAAGTAAGCTATTAATGCTCCTCACCCTGAGAACAGAGCTTTTTGAAATTAATTCCTTTTCTATATATCTGTTGAATATCGCACCCTACTCAAAAAAGAAAAGGTCATTCTTTAGTGGGTTAAAAACATTGTGGGCCGAAGGGCCTGTTCTGTGCTGTATTGTTCTATGTTCTATGTTCTGTGGGCCTGGGTGTCATTCTGAAAACATCCACCGTGTCTTTCATGGCACTGCTGAGTACAAGAGTGGCCAGGTACAGATTGGCCTCCATCCCCTGGGTCTTAATTCTGAGCAAAGGTCCACTGGTCGCCTTCTCAATGCCTAAATGCTGTGCTAGCAAGTAACAGCTTAGGTCTCTCTGTACGCAAATAAAAGCAAAATACTGCAGATGCTAGAAAAACTCCGCAGGTCTTGATAAGATCGTGAAGAAGGCATTTGGTATGCTTTCCTTTATTGGTCAGAGTACTGAGTACAGAGGTTGGGAGGTCATGTTGTGGCTGTAGAGGACATTGGTTAGGTCACTATTGGAATATTGTGTGCAATTCTGGTCTCCTTTCTGCCAGAAGAATGTTGTGAAACTTGAAAGGGTTCAGAAAAGATTTACAAAGATGTTGCCAGGGTTGGAGGATTTGAGCTGTGGGGAGAGGTTGAATAGACAGCGGCTATTTTCCCTGCAGCGTCGAAGGCTGAGGGATGACCTTACAGAGGTTTATAAAATCATGACGGGCATGGATAAGGTAAATAGACAAAGTCTTTTCCCTGGGGTGGGGGAGTCCAGAACTAGAGGGCATAGGTTTAGGTTGAGAGGGGAAAGATATAAAAGAGACCTAAGGGGTACTTTTTCACATAGAGGGTGGTACATGTACGGAATGAGCTGCCAGAGGATGTGGTGGAGACTAGTATAATTGCAACATTTAAAAGGCATATGTATGGGTATATGAATAGGAAGGTTTGGAGGGATATGGGGCAGGTGCTGGCAGGTGTGACTAGATTGGGTTGAGATATCTGGTCAGCATGGGTGAGTTGGACCGAAGGGTCTGTTTCTGTGCTGTACATCTCTCTATGACCAGGTTATCACCCAACAGATTTATTTGGAAGTACAAGCTTTTGGAGCACTGCTCCCTGGTGAAGGAGCAGCTCTCTGAAAGCTAGTACTTCCAAATAAACCTCTTGAACGGTAACCTGGCTCTGTGTGAATTTTAACTCTGTCCACCCCAGTACAACACCAGCACTTCCACATCACGCTCCAGTAATACAAAGACTTGTTTGACCAAACCTCAAACATTGGGAGCAGCTCCAGACATCGCACCTCGGAAAAGGGATGTTAACCTTGGAGGTAAGGTGGAATGAGAGCTGCACTCCCAGCATGAAACTGCACTCACGAGTGGTATATTCCCGAGAATTTAGAAGGGGAACAGGTGATTTTAATCAAAGTCTTCAAAGAGGAACTGACTGTTACATATTATTTCGCTTTGTGGGTGTCATTAGCATTTACTGCCCTTCTCTAACTGCCCTTGGACTAGGGAGTTTGCAAGGCCACTTCAGAGGGCTGTTAAGAGTCAACCAAGTTGCTGTGGGTCTGGAGATGAATGCAGGCCGGACTGAGAAGGATGGCATTTCTCCAGATGGAATTTTTCAACAATTGGGAACAACTTCAGGGATGAAACTTTGACTCCAGAAATGTTAACTGATTGGAAACTCTGCCAGATGTGATTTGAATGTATGTTCCCCAAAGAGTTTGCCTGTGCCTCCTGTTTACTATTCCAGTGATATTACCATCACCGTTGGTAACGTCGAATATGCTGAACTAATTCCTGTGTTTGTGGGGTCTCAGAATGGGGAGCCTCCATTCTACCTAAAGACTAGAATAAAGCCTGATTTTTCAGTTAGGTAACACTTCTTTGTTAAAAAGGGTGGAAATCACTGATGCAAGTGACAGTTGATGACAGCTGAATTCTTAAATTTAAATCTGAATTTGATAGATATTTGCGGACTGACATTATTCAGGGATGCAGGTTAGAGCAGACTGCAGCAGTTCAAGAAGGCAGCTAATCACCATCTTCTGATGGACAACTAGCGAAGGGTAGTAAATGACGCCCAGTGACACCAATGAACGAATTTTAAAAAAGGAGCATGTAGGATTGAGGAGCAACATAGCATATTTCTGTTCCTATACTGACAGCTTTCTGGATTGAGAAGTAATGAAGCTAACTTTGGCTGTTAATTAAAGTGTAGGTAACACACAGCATACCCCAGTGACACAGAACTTACACACAATACTGTCATAGGAGTCACATCAATGCTCAGCAGAAAAGCACACTTCTTTTATAGACTTACCCACGGGAGACATCTCTGGAATACTGGTCACGTACGGACCATCTAGAAATCGTGGCTCATTGTCATTGATGTCCTGTATTTTCACGATAAACTCGGACAGTGGTTCGACAGGTTTGTTCGTTATCCGGTCAACAGCTTGTGCGCGGAGGGCATAGTAAGCCTGTTCCTCACGGTCCAGCCTTTTGGTAGCATGGATGTCCCCTGTGCTCTCATCAATGATGAAGATGGAGCCTGCACCTTCTCCTGAGAGAATGTACTTGACTGAGCCATCTCCTCGGTCAACATCAGAGTGGAGCTGGTGGTAAATAAGAGCACATTTAGATTCAGGTCAGTTGATGTCACAGTGCAAAGATATTCTTGCCCAGAAGACATGGAGACCTAACTTGTACCACAAACATATTGGGAAATGTACATCCTACAATACGTGTTTTAAGTCCCTCAGTGGAAGCAGCTGACAGGATGCACTTCAGAGAAAGACTTGAGGGGCAGACTGCATGGACACACATTCATAGTATATTCCAAAGCATGTTACAGTTAATGATAAGTTCCTTATACTGAACTCCAAGCATTATTTCTGATTCTCTCGCCACAGACGCTAATGAATTTCTCCAGAATTTTCTCTCTTTTGTCTCAGATTTCCAGCATCCACAGTACTTTGCCTTTGTACTTTGAATATGTATTCACTGTTTATCATCCAGAATGCATAGCAAATAATTTGCACACGGCATTTCCCACAGATATCAACGAAACGACTGGATAATTTGGTTCAGTGGTAGACAATAGTGCGGCTGCTTGAAGTCTGAAATTAAGAACAGAAAGTGCTAGAAACAGGTCTGGCAGCATCTGCAGAACAGAGGCATAGAGTTAATGTTTTAAGTTGGTTCTGATGAAAGGCCACAGACCCGAAACATTAACCCTGTTCCTCCCTCGGTAGCTGCTACTGGAGCTGCTGACTGTACCCAGCACTGCTGACTGTACCCAGCACTGCCTGCACCTTTTTGTTTTAATTTCCAGTATCTGCAGCCTTTTGTTTTTTTTGTATGAGAAAAGTTAGCTTCCTCTCCCTCCAAAACTGCCTCTGATCTGTAACTTTTCCTGAGCAACGTCCAAGTGCCCCTTTCACGATGTCAGATATTTATGCTTCAGTCTTTCAACTCGTCATCCCTGGCCAATTAAAAAAAAACCTTGCCAACTGATAATCATAGTCAGTCTATCGCAAGTTGCAATGCAATGGAATATTTTTGCTTTAATTGTCAGCTTCAATGTGTTGAATTATACTCTTTATCTTGTAAAATAATTGCAATAAGCTGAGGGTGCTGATGGTTATGACAGAAGAGAAAAAAAAATCACACAATTCAAGCATCTTAACATCTTGAAGAATATTTTGTTATTTCATTAACAATCTCGCACATCTCGAGAGAAAAGCAACACAAGAAGGGTTTGCATGAACTACAGGATAAGTAGTGAACATTTTCCCCTGAAATTATTACTTTTATTCAATGATTGTTTCTCCCCCTCCTACCAACTGTGAAGTTTCATTTAGTGATAGATCTGTCTGATGACTGTCACAAAGCGACTGCAGCCCCACTTGGAAATCTGAATCAATATTTAATTATAGAGAGCAGTGATCGCAGAGTGAGTAGTTAATTTCGTCTGATAGCAGTGGAATGTTGGACCTCCCATGACGGGAATTCAGCTTTTAACTGACATTCATCCTCATCCCCAGTGGGTGACTTTCATTCCTTAATCAACCAAGGAATAAGTTAAATATTAATATATGCACATCACCGATGGGATGGGTGCAAGGAGTTTGCAGGATCAGGAATCAAATCCGTTCCATTTATGCAACATGTTCCCATCTTCTGCAGAGCAACACCGAGGTGGTAGGGGAAGTCAAAGGTCAGGAATGTCCTCCTAAGGGTATAGAATGAACCATGGGAAAGAAATATACAAGAGAAAATTGATTGTCTCAAACCAGCAGAGGGTTTTTTTTTAAACAGATCTGGGCCTTGCCAACATCAGTGGTATTTATTGCTTGTCCCTAACTGTCCTGGAGAAGGTGGTGTGAGCAGCTTTCTTGAACCGCTGCAGTCCATGTGCTGTAGGTTGACCCCCAATGCCATCAGGGAGGGAATTCTGGGATTTTCACCCAGTGACACTGAAGGAACGTCAATAAATTTCCAAGTCAGCATGGTGAGTGGCTTGGAGGGGAGCTTGCTGGTGGGTGGTGTTCCCATGTATGTAGCTGCCCCTCATTATGGTCATGGTTGTGGGTTTGGAAGGTCTGTTGCAGGAGTGAGTTGCACCTTGTTGACAGGGCACACTGCTGCAGTTTGGAATGAGCTGCTAATGAGTCACTTGCAGCACCCTTGGAGAGCAGCGAGCCACTTTAATAATTTGTGGCTCACTGCCCACAAAGCAGAAAAAGAAAAGGAAGCTGGCTGTGGCTAAACTGCCTCTGATCTGTAACTATTCCTGAGCAACGTCCAAGTGCCCCTTTCAGGAATAATGACTGAAGACTTTCCCCTTTTGAAAATCAGCCCTGCCCATGGACTGAAGGGGAAACATTGCCAGGGTTTTGGAGATACAATTGGAATTCATTGATTAAATCTTCCAAACAGCGTGGGTTCAATGGGCTGAATGGCCTGTTTCCATGCTTTAATGTTCCATCCTTTGTTTAATACCCAGATCCATAAGAAACTACAGAAGGTTATGTGCTCAGCCCAAACCATCACGGAAGCCAATCTCCCATCCATGGACTCCAACTACACATCTCGTTGCCATGGAATGGCTGCCCATATCACCAAAGACCCCTCTCACACCGGTAATACTCTCTTCCAACCTGCAGAAGATACAGAAGCTTGAACACAAGCACTGTCAGGTTGAAGAACAGCTTCTTCCTGCTGTTATTAGACTGATGAATGGACCTCTCTAATCTCTAGTAATGGTGATCTTGCTTTGTGCACCTCCAGTGTAGCTGTAGCCTTGTGTGCCTCACCCTATCTAAGGGCCCTATGATCTGTATGTCCCTGTTACAATGATCTGCCTGTTCTGCTTGCAAACAAGTCTTTTCATTGTACTTAGGTATACGTGACAACAATAACTCAAATCAAATCAAATCAAATGCATCCCTCCTTTGAGCACGCAACATGATCAAAGATTTGTCTGGCTTGCCTACATTGAAAACGCAGTCAATCAGTCATTTGAAGCCTTGCTCTGTTTTCAGTTGCGTAGTGGGGCCTCATTTTAATTGTAATTTCACAGTAAGCAGGGCTGTTCCACTGTCCCAGTATTACCACCATGACGCTCCACCTAGTTTCAACCCCAGGAACTTCCTTACATGACGACAGCACATTGCTGATGCCAGGCTGGCTGGTGAGGGAGGGGATTTAATTCATCAGAGCCTAGTAGTGGGAAGCCCATTCCAGGGTGTCTAACACAGACAGCAATAGGTTGCAGTAGCTGCTTTTTCAGAGGCAGCCCATAGAGGGAGGTGCCACTCTTCCTGACCAACCTGAAAATAAACCTTCACACCATCTTGGTCAGGTTTCCGATAATCCCTGTTACGGGATCCCTCTCAATGCCAGCACAACAAATTGCACTCACGTAGCCCATTTACTGCAATAAAAATGATCACTTCACAGGAAGGTTGTCGAATACGTTTCGACATGGAGGCTCGGACTGATGTTCGGAGACTCAGACTGATGTTCAAAGAGGTTGGTACTGAAGAGCAACTGAAAGGAGCAGAAAGAGTTAGAGAAGTAGAGAGAGAGGTTTATAGAGGATCATTGGTGCTTCTTTCATTGACTTTCCTGAACCACCATCCCACCAGGGGAATGGTAAATCTGACATCTGAAATAATTCAGCTCCATACCATGGGAGCCTCGTCTGGTCATGGTCATGGGGGACAAAATTCATCATGTGCTTGCTCAGCCTTTGACCAACCAGGGTGAAGATTATTCGAGGGCTTGGAGCTCAAGCAAAGGTCTTGGTTTATTATGCAGCAGTGATTGCCATGCTCTGATAAACTCAGAGAATCACTCACTCTACCGCAAGCCATTCAAACTCCCAGAGAAGTGGTGGCTTCACAAATTCCTCCAATTCCAGTGGCAACAAACAAGGTCCAACTAAGACGACACATTCAACATCAAGGAACTAATTACTCAATATCAGTTCCATTGGCTGGAACATTTTATCCATATGCCTGACAGCAGACTCCCAAGATATCTGCTCTATTCAGAACTGGGCCTTGCCATTGACTGGCTCAGTGGAACGATCAGTGAAATTCACTTTCCCTTAAGGCACAACTGCTCAAAAGTGACAGCAGAGACTTCAACGTCATTGGTTTAACAGCAGAAGAGTGTAGCAGGATCTTTTCATCCAACAGATCATCATCCCCTGTGGCTGCATCTTCCACTCCTTATTGAAGGAGCTGACAAAGGTCGAAGTTCACCTTGAAGCTGGTCACTGTCACACATGGTGCATCCCGATCCAGTTCCTTCCAGCCTTTCCTGGAGGAGCAGTTAAAACATTTGCAAGATCCTCCTGCGGTTCCAGGGATGATGTTTCTTTCACAAAGACAGGCTCACTGGGGAATGAATTAACAGCAATTTCTTGCAGCTGATGAATAAACAGGATTTAAATACATGTGTCTCTGTTTAGTAAACAGCAATGCTGATTGGGAGTGACATAGAGAACAATAATCTGCCTTCCATTGCAGCAATAACCTTTACCTGCCCTTAACTGTGATTCTTCCTAAATCTTCATGTGTAATGGAATACGGTTGGAGAAATTGAGGCTTCAACCACACACTGGATCTGATAGAATTGATATACCCTCCCCACCCCGGTATCCAATTTAACAATAGTGTTCTCCCCATTAACCACAATGCCTAGATTCCAAAAATCATCCTGTTGGAGTGTCACTTCCCCAAGGTGGAATGTTCCTCACTGGCATCTACTTCTTGGACAATTGCATTTTGGAGTGGTCTGATTCATCTCATAAACGGTAAACCTCTACTTCAGCAAAGCCTCTGAACTTGGCCATTCTTATAGCATGCATGACACACAACATTACTGAATGGGCAAGGTTGGCACAGATGCCAAATTTTCCTGGCACACTACAGACAAGAAGCAATGGTGGTGCTATTTTGGTCGCTCTCTTACTGGTAATTAGTATTCCTCTTATTATCAAAATGATCGGAGTTGGATTCCATGGACCCAGTCAAGGGAAGTACTCCTTCACTGATGAAAAGTTTGTTCTGCTTGTGAAGTTCAGCTTGTCTAACAACTGTATTACTTTTCCCCATGTAAAATCTTGCAAAAATTCTGATAACGTTTCATCCAGTGCTTCAAATATGGTGGGATGGAGAAAGTGAGGACTGCAGATGCTGGAGATCAGAGCTGAAAAATGTGTTGCTAGAAAAGCTCAGCAAGTCAGGCAGCATCCAAGGAGCAAGAGAATCGACATTTCGGGCATAAGCCCTTCTTCAGGAATGAAGGTTTGCCAAGCAGGCTAAGATAAAAAGTAGGGACTTGGGGGAGGGAATGCGATAGGTGGAAGGAGGTTAAGGTGAGGGTGCTAGGCCAGAGAGGGGGTGGGGGGGGCGGAGAGGTCAGGAAGAAGATTGCAGAGCAAGAAGGCGGTGCTGACTCCGAGGGTTGGGACTGAGATAAGGTGGGGGGAGGGGAAATGAGGAAGCTGGAGAAATCTGCATTCATCCCTTGTGGTTGGAGGGTTCCTAGGTGGAAGGTGAGGTGCTCTTCCTCCAGGCAACTGCAAGAAATGCAAAACTTGTGCCCACACCTCCCCCCTCACTTCCCTCCAAGGCTCCAAGGGATCCTTCCATATCCATCACAAATTCACCTGCACCTCGACACGCATCATTTACTGCATCTGCTGCACCCGATGTGGCCTCCTCTACATTGGGGAGACAGGCCGCCTACTTGCAGAACGTTTCAGAGAACACCTCTGGGATACCCGCACCAACCAACCCAACCGCCCTGTGGCTGAACACTTTAACTCCCCCGCCCACTCCGCTAAGGACATGCAGGTCCTTGGCCTCCTCCATCGCCAGACCATGGCAACACGATTCCTGGAGGAAGAGCGCCTCATCTTCCGCCTAGGAACCCTCCAACCACAAGGGATGAATGCAGATTTCTCCAGCTTCCTCATTTCCCCTCCCCCCACCTTATCTCAGTCCCAAACCTCGGACTCAGCACCGCCTTCTTGACCTGCAATCTTCTTCCTGACCTCTCCGCCCCCCCACCCCCTCTCTGGCCTATCATCCTCACCTTAACCTCCTTCCACCTATCGCATTCCCAACGCCCCTCCCGCAAGTCCCTCCTCCCTACCTTTTATCTTAGCCTAATATGGTGGGACCTCTCATAAGCTCATCTCTTAATTTTCCACATTGGCAATTATCAGCAGGATGGTCTGGTTCAATACTTTAAAAAAAAATCAATAGTTTCCCCAGGCTCCTAGTTGTGCTGCTTGCACTTTGCCAAGTCTAAGACGGTGCTGTACTTTAAGCCAAAATAGAAGTCATAGACCTTAATTACATCCTCATAATTTGTGGTCTGTTCCTTAACTGATGAGAATTTGGCATTGGCACTGCTGCAGATCATGGACAGCAATTCACCGACACAGTTCATAGCTGGCTTCTGATTAAAGTTAGAGGCACTCCAAATCTGCTGAAACCTCAGCAAAGATTGATCAAGTTGATTCAGTTCCTTCATGTGGTCCAGGGCCTCTGGTAAAGGCAATCTTTGATCCAATATCGGTGATTTTGTGAGATGCATCATGACCAAACCCTTTCATAATCCAGCCCTTTCCAGTGGGTGCACTCGAACTTATAACTGAACATCAGCCAACTCCACAGCAGGAACAATTCTTAGTCTAAAGGGAGAGCACTGAGAACCTCAAAGGGTCACAAATGAGTACTTGTCAGCAGTCCAATTGAGAATGGCGAATTGATATTACAGTTCAGAGACCTAAAAGCCTGGATTTTCCAATCGCTGTAATTTTAACACAAGCAAACACCCACTACTGGGCTAACGTTGCCATTAAAGAAACATCAATCAGAATACCTAAGCTATAGAGATATTGCTTTCATACCAAGATTCTTACAATAAAAGATTAGAATTGAGCTGGACTAAATTGTAATGATGACACTGCAAAAGCTAACGTTGAAGTATTATCGATCTGCTTTGTTCTGATGGATTTTATATTAATTAATATGTAGCACATTGGGACAGGAACACAGAATATTTTCCTTTACCAAGCTTCCAGCACTAGCATTGAATTATTTCAGCGTCTAACTCACAATTCATTGGCCCAAGATCCAAGAGAAGGATTTATGTTTATAGAGCTCCTTTCACCGTTTTGATTGTCTTCAACGGAGTTAAAGTTAAAGTGTAATTTTGAAATATATTCACTGTTGCAAAATAGGAATCTCAGCTAATTTGAACTGATCTATGCTCTCAGATACACTTTAACTGGAAGAGTTACTAAGCATTTGGCGCACAAGAACAGACCTTTCAACCCAAAGGATCAGATTGGTGTTACTGCTTCAAACAAGGCTTCTCCCATTTCTCCTCTTTGAACACCGTGAATATAACTATCCATTCTTTTCTCTCTCATTTATTCATTGAGCTGCCCGTTAACTATTTACCTCAACTGACTGTGTGATAGCTGGATTTTCCAATCGCTGTAATTTTAACACAAGCAAACACCATTAAAGAAACATCAATCAGAATACCTAAGCTATAGAGATATTACTTTTAATACCAGGATTCTTACAATGAAAGATTAGGATTGAATTGGACTAAATTATAATAATGACACTGCAAAAGCTAACAGACATGGTGAAGTATTATTGATCTGTTTTGTCCTGATGGATTTTATATTAATTAATATAGACGAGTTTAATGGGGTTCCATCGTGATACACAGATATAGTTCATATATAGGGAGGGTTTGACATGTAAGACCCTATAACAGCAATATCCATCTGAACAACCCCCTCCCAACCCTTTCCCCAACCATCCTTCAACCCTTGACCTCTTTCTCCCTTGTAGCAAAGAGTAGAACTCAAGCACAAAGTTTAAAAATAAGAGGTCATCGGGGTGTACAGCACAGTAACAGACCCTTCGGTCCAACTCATCCATGTCGACCAGATATCCCAACCCAATCTAGTACCACCTGCCAGCACCCGGCCCATATCCCTCCCAACCCTTCCTATTCATATACACATCCATATGCCTCTTAAATGTTGCAATTGTACCAGCCTCCACCACTTCCTCTGACAGCTCATTCCATGCACACACCACCCTCTGCTTGAAAAGGTTGCCCCTTAGGTCTCTTTTATATCTTTCCCCTCTCACTTTAAAACTATGTCCTTTAGTTCTGGACTCCCCCACCCAGGGAAAAGACTTTGTCTATTTATCTTATCCATGCCCCTCATGATTTTATAAACCTCTATAAGGTCATCCCTCAGCCTCCAACGCTCAGGGAAAACAGCCCTAGCCTATTCAACCTCTCCCTATAGCTCAAATCCTCCAATGCCGACAACATCCTTGTAAATCTTTGCTGAACCCTTTCAGGTTTCACAACATCTTTCCGATAGGAAGGAGACCAGAATTGCACGCAATATTCCAACAGTGGCCTAACCAATGTCCTGTACAGCCGCAACATGACCTCCCAACTCCTGTACTCAATACTCTGGCCAATAAAGGAAAACATACCAAACACCTTCTTCATTATCCTTTCTACCTGCGACTCTACTTTCAAGGAGCTATGAACCTGCAGTCCAAGGTCTCTTTGATCAGAAACACTCCCTAGGATCATACCATTACGTGTATAAGTCCTGCTAAGATTTGCTTTCCCAAAATTCAGCACCTCGCATTTACCTAAATTAAACTCCATCTGCCACTCCTCAGCCCATTGGCCCATTTGATCAAGATCCCGTTGTAATCTGAGGTAACCTTCTTCGCTGTCCACTACACCTCCAATTTTGGTTTCTTCTGCAAACTTACGAACTATACCTCTTAGCTCACATCCAAATCATTTATATAAATGACAGAAAGTAGAGGGCCCAGCACCGATCCTTGTGGCACTCCACTGGTCACAGGCCCCCAGTCTGAAAAACAACCCTCCACCACCATTCTCTGTCTTAGTCTTAAAACGGAAATCATAGAATCCTAGGGAAACAGGCTACTCAGCCCATCATGTCTACACCAACCCTCTGAAGAGAATCCCATTCAGACCTACCCCTGTAACCCTGCATTTCCTATGGCTAATCCAACTACCCTACATATCCCTGGACACTATGGGGCAATTTAACATGGCCAATCCATCGAACCTACACATCTATGCACTGTGGAATGAAATTGGAGAACCCAGAGGAAACCCATGCAGACACAGGGAGAATGTGCAAACTCCACACTATCACTGGAATCGAACCCAGATCCCCTGCATTATGAGGCAGCAGTGCTAACCACTGAGCCACCATGCCCCCCCACCTCACTGAGTAGCTAGTCTATGGAATTCTCTTCCCCATGACACATTAGCGGCAAGATCACTGAGTTTATCTGAGGCTAAGTTGGACCCGCTTTTCATAGTCTTTGGAATCATAGAGTCATACAGCATGGAAACAGACCCTTCACTCCAACCAGTCGATGCCGACCATAATCCCAAACTAAACGAGTCCCACCTGCCTGCGCTTGGCCCATATCCCTCCAAACTGATTCATGAACTTATCCAATTGTCTTTTAAACATTGCAATTGTACCCACGTCTACCACTTCCTCTGGATGTCCAATCCACACTCCAACCACTCTGTGGAAAAAGGTTGCCTCTCATGTCCTTTTTAAATCTTTCTGCTCTCACCTTAAAAAAATGTTCCCTATTCTTGAAACTGCCCTCCCCCCTCACCATAGGGAAACAACGCCTTCCATTCACTTTATCTAACCCCCTCACGACTTTCAAAACCTCAACAGGATCACCCCTTATATTGTAAGATAAAGATACATCATGCTGTAAAAATAGCAAATTTGGAAACACATTTGAGTCAAGGGTTTAGGAATGGGCAGACAGGAAAGTGAGGTTGAGACCCCAATGGGATCAGACACGATCTTAGCAAATCGCAGAGCAGGTTTCAAGGGCTGGACAGTTGACGCCTGCTCCTAAGTCCCACATTCTCCACTTATTAAGATGACAACTTGTGCTATAAAGTAGTTGCAGTGGTCTGCAATTCATCCCAAATCCCAAACCTTGCTCTCTCTGTCCGTCACAACTTTGTTTCTTCATCCCTGACACTGAAAGAGTCATCAAAACATACAGCTATACAGAACGGAAACGCAGGTGAAGGGGTGGCTGGAAAATGGGAAGCTTTCAAAAATGAGATATCAAAATCCAGAGACAGCATGTTCTTGTTCGGGTGAAAGGCAAGGCAGGTAGGTGTAGGGAATGCCGGATGACTAGAGAAACTGGGGTTCTGGTTAAGAAAAGAAAGGAAGCAATAATCAGGTATAAGCAGTGAATCCTTAGAAGAGTATAATGGCAGTAAGAATATACTTAAGGGGGACATCACAAAGGCAAAAACAGAACATGAGGTAGCTTTGGTGAATAGGGTTAAGGAGAATCCAAAAGGATTTTATAAACATATTTAGCACAAAAGGGTAACTAGGGAGAAAATAGGACCCCTTAAAGATCAGCAAGGTAGCCTTTGTGTGGAACTGCAGGGGATTGAGGAGATACTAAACAAGTATTTTGCATCAGTGTTTACTGTGGAGAAAGACATGAAAAACCCAGATTGTGGGGAAATAGATGGTGGCATCTTGAAAAATGCTCATATCACAAGGAAGGAGGTGTTGGATATCTTAAAATGCATAAACCTGGATAAATCCCCAGGACCTGATCAGGTGTACCCTAGAACTCTGTGGGAAGCTAAGGAAGTGATTGCTGGGCCTCTTACTGAGATATTTGTTTCATTGATAGTCACAGGTGAGGTGCCAGAAGACTGAAGCTTGGCTAATGTGGTGCCACTATTTAAGAAAGGTGGTAAGGAAAATCCAGGGAACTATAGACTGGTGAACCGGAGAATGGAGGTGGGCAAGTAGTTGGAGGGAATGCTGAGGGACAGGATGTACATGTATTTGGAAAGGCAAGGACTGATTAGGGACAGTCAACATGGCTTTGAGCGTGGGAAATCATGTCTCACAAACTTGATTGAGTTTTTGAATAAGTAACCAAGAGGACTGATGAGGGCAGAGCGGTGGACATGATGTATATGGACTTCAGTAAGGCATTTCACAAGGTGAATAAATCTTTACTCAGCCCTTTCAGGTTTCACAACATCTTCCCCACAGCAGGGAGACCGGAAATGAATACATTTCCAAAGTGGTCTCAGCAATACCCTGTACAGCTACAACATGGCCTCCCTTGTGTTCTTTGCAAAAAAAAACATCACCTACAGCCAGTCTTCGCCAATCTCCACCTCCGCCACTGATATCATCCAACATTTCAATGCAAACTTATCCTCTGTTACTTGGTTATTTCACTTACTCACTGTAGAAAGCTCCCAGAAGAAATTCACTCCATTCCACTAGATCGCTTATAAACCCCAGCCTCCCAAAACTCACTGTTGGTGATCTGCCATTGCCTTATTATACATCCTTGGGGAATTTTAGCACATGGAAGGCAAATATATGATATTTCTTAGCATGGATAGACTAGGCACTGCATGGTTACTGAATTACCCTACAGGACTTCAAAATGGACAGTTGCTCTCTGGGATGTGGATAAAACAGAAAAGAAAAGCCTCATTTTCCACCAGTTTCTCCCCATGGTATTAGTCCCTCTGGGTAGACAGCATGACATGTATCATAGCTGATCTCCTCTGCCCTTCATCAGATTTACAGAGACCGCCAAACAATGCTTCCTTTAAAGGGACACAGTTTTATTGCAGTGTTCCACTTGGGGACATTACAGCCTTCAGGATTCAATATCAAGTTGAAAAATTTTAAAGCCTGAACATCTCCTTCCGAATGTATTCCCAAACCCCACTTCCCAGGTCCTGTCGTGACATGGATTATTTTCAGCACAATCAGTTCATTATCACCCGCTCATAATCCACGGTATCACCTATCAAGCTTCTTTTCTTCTCCGGCTTGTTATCTCAATCACTTTCTCTCTCTCTCTCTCTTTGGGCTCCATCTCCACCTGTCTGCTCACTCCATCCCCCCCACCCCCACATCTGGCCCCCACTCCCTGTATAAATACCACCTTTTCCTATCTCCGATCAGTTCTGAAGGAAGGACACTGGACTCAAAACATTAACTCTGTTTCCTCTCCACAGATGCTGCCAGACCTGCTGAGTTTCTCCACCACATGAGGATTTTTTGCTGGCATTCACTGATTTTTTACCTTTGTTTCTCTATTTTTTTGCACCCAGCAGCGTAATGACACACAACTGAGCAACTTTCCCACTACCAAAATCACCGTGATGTTTTTTTAAACTTATGACTGCCACCAGTAAAACGCACACGTAGCCAATTAGGTACATACAGCCAAAGCATTGTGGATAATGCAAGCCATCTGGGGTTGCTTTATCATTTCTAAGCAGCCTACTACAGAGATTTTATACCATACCTCTGGAGCAGGTGGGACTTGAACCCAGGACTTACAGCTCAGAGGTAGAGACATTACCATTGCACCACAGGAGCCTCCTGAGCTGAAGCTAATAAGCACCACCAGTAAAAACAACCTTTTAGCCAATTCAGTATTTACATGCAAAGCCATATTGATTTTTATAAATCACATGTATTTGTAAATTAAACATGCACTAGACTCATTCAAATCGGTGCCAGAACTCACATAATTAGTGTTAAAGGAACAGAGAAGTTGATATTCATTCTTGCATCAAGACATACAATGGCCTGACAGAGTTGTTTATGAGTAAAGCTGCCATGGGGTTACAGACAGTCCCATGAGTTGTAATAAAAATCTTGTCGAACCACTTGGTTCTCCATGAATCAATCTCTGGCATTTGGGGCATTTCAAACAATTACGTTGACAAGGACTTTGTTCTTGGGAAAGATGTCAGGACTCTGGAGAGGGTGCAGCAGAGATTTATGAGAGTAGCAAGTAGGGTGAAGGACTTCAGTTACACGGCGAAACTTGAGAAAATTGAGTTTCCCTCCTTCAAGCAGAAACAAGGTTAAGGTAGGATTTGATGGAAGTGTTCACAATCCTCAAGTATTTTATTGGATGAGTTTAGAAGCAACTGCTTTGAGTGACAGAGAGTTGGGTAACTAGATGATGAAGATTTAAGATAGTTGACAAAAGCGCCAGAGGAGGTTTGAGGAAAACTATTTATGCAGTTGGCTACAATCTGGAATACAATGCCTGCCGGGGAAATTGGATCAGTAACTAACAGAAAATGTTTGTGAAATGATGGGGAAGAGGAGTGGGATCAATGGGATAACTCATTCAGAGAGCCAGTACAGGCACGATTGGCTGAATGGCCTCTTCTATGCTGCATCGGTTTGTTAAATTTGGACAAACGTTGTAACTCCAGTGCCATTCTCTGTGTCAGCTGTTGCGTGATTTAGCAATTTGTGAATGAGACTGTCAGGCTTTTTGAAATCACACATGAGATGGGGTTCCATGCTCTCAAACTCCCCCTCCGCGCCATTTCCACAGAGGTGCGCCTCTGTCAAAACAGCGCAGGCAGGAATTATAGCTATATTCACATGTTAGGTGTCTGGAAGCGTCCTTCTGGGGGCCAGCACTTCGTTCAGATGAGCGGAATGAGTGGAAATGTGAGGGTGGGGGGGTGTGGAATTGTACAAATGGTCATTAACAATGAGAGTCGCTTACCTTCCCCACGTACAACGGGTCGGTGCCTGTGTATTCCTCCAACACAAAGAATTGGTTCCACACCCAGCCGCGTTTCATCCGTCTGTGAGCTTCCCCCGGCTTTCCCGTTGAAAGGTGAGATCCCGGCACTGCCGATGAAGGAGTGGATTGCCTTGTCCCACTCAGGCACAGCAGTAGTGTTATTACCACCAGAGAACAGCACAGCCTCACATCTCTCGGTTGCATTTTTCTACCCTGGAGATTAAGAAACACAGGCAACTGTTCCGCTTGGCTTGACAACAGCAGCCTCAGTTAGGGCTGTCAGTCTCGAGAACAGAGATGCGAAGCTTGTTGAAGGTTGGTCTCAGGAACCTTGCTGCTGCAGAGTAAACTTTACTGAAGAAACAGACACCTGGTGCGGATAAAGACAAGAGTTGCTGTCAGTTTAATGTTTCACCAAGCTCTGACATCTTGCTTACCATGTGGAAGGACCAGATCTAAAGGTGCCTTAGACAAGTAATGAGAGTGAGCCTTCTGTTCAGTGTAATACAAATGGTACATGAACATTGCATTGTAACAGTGGAGAGATGACATTGAACGAACTGCGGGTGCTCTAACTCAGAATCAAAAACAGACATTGCTGGAAAAACTCAGCAGGTCTGGCAACAGCTGTGGACAGAAATCAGAGTTAACATTTCAGGTCGAATGATACTTCCTCAGAATTTAAATTCAATTAACTTCAAAACTCAAATCAAGAAGTGAAAGCTAATTTCTTTAATAGTGACCCCGACACACGATCGCAAAAATCAATCCGGATCACTAATGACCTGTCGGGAAGGAAATCTGCCGTTCTTACCTGGTCTGGCTTGTGTGTGACTGCAGACCCACAGCAACTTGGCTGACTCTTAATTGCCTTCAAGGTGCATTTCGGGATTGTTAATTAATGCCGGCCTAGCAAGTGACACCCACACCCAGTAAACCAGTAAGAAATAGTTCATTGTGTATTCATTATACGGGAAGGATAGTTTGCAAAGTTGGGTATGCAGCTTGCTTTGTTGGTGTCCATTTTACATTGCAGATATTTTTCTGATCAACCTGTTCAGTTATTTTGACACACACTTCTGCACATTAACCCAAGCCTCCTGGCTCGGAGGTAAGGACGCTACCATTGTGTTACAACGGTCCCCATTTTAAAGTGTTTGATTGTTAGAAAGCCTCTACTCTAGCTAATTAGAACACCATCGTGGAGTACGGCTCCAGATGAGGATCAGCCATGATCACAATGAATAGAATGGCCCAGTTCATAGATTCCATGTTCCTAACTTTGCGTAAATTTCCATTCCATACCAAACATGATCTCCATCTGAAAGGTACAGATCCTGAATTCGGATACCTCCAACTTCAAGCTCTTGATTCTTTATCTCCATGAGTAGACACCTGGGGTAAACCTTACCTTTTTTTTGTTGAGCATGAGTCGCATTGTAGCTCTTTTGGTGGGACGCTCATCATGAGATTTCTCACATTATCTTAGCAAAACGCGCCTCATTATCTACCCGCTCCATAAGAATCTTTCATGTCTGATTTCAGCCCCATTTTACCACATGCTGCTCCTGGAATAGCTAACCATCTCTGTGGATATTCACCGCATCCCTGGCACCTCTGCACAACCTTCCCAAGACCCAGGGGGCATTAACACTCCAAAATCAGGTGACGGACGGAATCTGAACAAGTCGGAGAAGGGGATTATTTTCCAGCAGGGCATCGGGAGGTCCCAGTCATGGAGGTGGTGCAAAGCACAGGAATCCTCTTCCCGAGAGATCGCCAGAGCAGACCAAGGCCCCTGGACTCTGCCAGTCTGCTCTGAGATCACCACCTGAGTCAGTTCCACTTCCTCGGTGCCTGAAGTGTGATGAGAAGGTCAACGGTCTTGTCACTTTTCTCTCTGCCACCTCATACTCACTCTATCCCTGCTGCCACCAAGACTCACGCTCAACTGTCACCACCCAAGCAACCTCCGCCTCAAACTGCACCCCTCCCCCGTGATTAAACCTCCATGCTGCCTCCTCACATGTCTGAGACAACTCATTATTTGACCCAATGCATCAGCATTAACGAGTAGGCCTCACACTTTTACCTCACTTAACCCCTTTGTTTCTCTCATTCCAGGAGACAACAACCCCCTGATAGGGCAGAGGGAATCTGTACAGGTGGAGGGGCCCTGACATTAGGCTCCCCACTTCCCTTGAGGAGACCCCTGCAGGAGAAGACTGTGACTGCTCTTGGGGATACCATCCAACACTTGCTAACCAAGTACCAGCCCTATTGCTCTGTACCTCCCTGTGACATTCCCCACCGTCAGTGCCATTCATTTCACACCACAGTGAGCCATTCGCCATAATATCTTCTCTCTCATGCCCTCTCTCTCTCTGTCCTTTACATTGCACATTACATCAGTATCTCCATTACCATCCCAGTGCAACAGCTAGCTCCCCATGAAGCCAGCTTCTCACCCTCTGAGGATGACGACACAGAGGCCTCAGAGTGAGCATCAGCAAGGCTGCTCCCCCCATCCCCCACCAGCTCAGACACTGACACCTGGGAGGAGGAGGTTAGACTGAGAAAGGACACAGCCTGAAGTTCCTCACTGTACCCAGCTCCACAGCTGCTGGAGGAAGTAATGCCCTAGGCCGTGAGCATTGAGAGAGCTGCTAGGGACCAGGCATCTGCTCAGCCCCATGTAGGAGAGGACCCTGGAGCAATCAGGGACTTTGTCCACATGCACAGGGAGGACCAGGAGCATCAGCCTAGGATGACCCTTACTGCCCAGAAGATGTTGGAGCACAGAGAGTCATGTGACCATCTGGCTGTCTCCATGGAGAGATTGGTGGTTGTCATGGAGACCCTGGTCCAGCATTCCCAGAGTCTGCTGGAGAGGTGCTCACACCTGCACTCCATCGCCCAAGCCAAGGGCAAGAGCAGCAAAGGGATTGGGAACTTGTTGAGGTCCCCAAGTACGGCTTCCTCAAAGGGAAACAGAGATAACAGGAAGCATCCCTCTGGAGGAGTTCTACACTCTGAGAGTGAAGACACTTCTCCTTGTCTCAGTCCTTATAACCAAGTGGACTTTTGCCCAGGATGTTTATAAATCTTTCTGGGCACAGTTCGATACACCGGAGAATTGATGTCAGATTGCATAATTACAATCTCAATTGAGATACTATAGTTTAGACTCTAAAGCCTCTTCCGCGGTTACGTTAGAGCCCGGGTGTCCTTGGAGTTGTTCAGGGAGAGGTGGGCGCCGCAGGAAGTGGAGTGCATCATTTCTCCCTCCAACTCTCGCCGCAGGAAGTGGAGTGCATCATTTCTCCCTCCAACTCTCGCCGCAGGAAGTGGAGTGCATCATTTCTCCCTCCAACTCTATTTTAATTTAGTCCCTACCCTCCCCCTCACTGTTTTGATCACACAGCACTGCCCTTTGATGTGAAGGGCAGTGTTTGTCACTGGCCACCCGGGTGTTTTCCTATCTTCCTGGTGTTGGAATTTGAATAAAAATTCGTGCACTTTGTGTCTTTCACTGTGTCTCACACCTGCACACACACACCATGGGTGCTGGGGAAAAAATAAGCACTACCGCACTTAGGTGGTAAAAGAAAAAAAAAATAGACTCTAAAGCCCAGCCTGTTTGAAAGTAATAATTGGATTTATATAACACTTTTCACAATGTCTCAAAGCACTATATCACACTGTTGTAATACAGGAAAAGCACATATAGCAAGTTCCCGTAAAGAGTCATGAAATCATAACAGCACAGGAACTTCGGTCCAACCAGTCCATGCCGAACATAATCCCAAACTAAACTAGTCCCACCTGCCTGCTCCTGGCCTATATCCCACCAAACCTTTCCTATTCATGTACTTATCCAAATGTCTTTTAAACATTGCAATTGCATCCACATCTAAGGCTTCCTCACAAAGTTCATTCCACCCGCTGTGTAAAATATTTGACCGTCATAAGATCAGATAATCTGCTCGTGAGATAAGTATTAACCAGACGATTACCTTCTGCTGTTCTTCATAACATGTCATTGGATCCTTTCCTGAGAAGTCAATCAGGGACTCCCATCACATTTGAAAGATCGTACCTGGGGCACTCAGGCACTGCAGTGTCATATTTAGAATTTAAAATGCTTGTGCTCAGAACTCAGATTTGAACCTACAACCTTCAGAATCTGAAGAGAGTGCTCCCAACCCATCCACAGCTCAGAACGGGACATAGTTTTCCATGGGAAAGTGGGATACCTTTCCGATATATTTGTACTACTCCTCCAAACAAACTTCCGTTTGACAAGCCTGCATTAGCACACTGTTGGTGCACTTTGAATGGAGTTATACCACTGACAAGATTTCCTTGAGAACGCACAAATAGAGAGCTATTAAATAGCAGACAGGGCACTGAACCACATGTGCATTGTGTCTCTGCTGCCCTATTAAAAGGATAAAACACAATCACTAAGGAGTTTTGCAACAACAACAGAAAACACAAGCCATTTAGAACTGAACCCAGCATCTATCATATTTAGAAAAGTGTTCTTAAGTGCACTTTTGTTCCACCTGAAAACATTACTTCTGTCCCTGCAAAGTATCTTTATGAGATACCTGCACTTTCTAGCTTCCATTTGGCACTGATCGCAGTGACACTGCTGGCTTTGACAATAACGGAGGGAGTCATCCAATTGCTTAAGTGGGGATGAGAGAAATGCTGGAGCCTGGCTCTCTGCACCAATGTTACCAACACAGACAGGTCAACATGGTGATAAATTTACAGTCCTGTGTGGATCTACAGCAACACAAGTTCCAGATAGGTTATTGGGTCTGAATTTTCCCAGTCCTGTGCTCAAGGGATAGTTTGGGAGGCAAGTCAAGATACAGATCACTGTCACATTCAAAATCCACGAGATCAATTGAGACCTAGTTCCTGGAGCTAAGACTACAGACCCAAGATTTCCTGCCCATTGCTCCTGCAGCTCTGATAAGCCCTAACCCAGGAATGTATCAGGGGAGGTGATGGCTGAACGGTACTATCACTGGGCTGTTAATCTAGTGACCTAAATAGTTGCATTCTTTTATGTCATCACAACTTAGAAATCTAGCAATCTCTATTTTAAACAAAAGTGACTGAACTTCCACAACCCTTCGGGTTACAATATTCCAAAGATTCACAACCTGAATAATACATTTCTCCTCAGCTCAGTCCTAATTTGCCCTTACTTGGAAACCATGCCTCCTTGTTTTAGACTCCACAATCAGGGAAAACATTTTATCTATATCTACACGTACGTATTTTATAGATTTCAATAAGAATACCTCTCATTCTTTGAAACCTGAACAGATGCAAATCCAGTTTCCCAAATCTCTCTTCATAGGACAGTCCTGCCATCCCAGGAATCTTTATTTCAATCACTCCATATTAATAATAATATCCTCTCCAAGCTAAGGTACTATACATGGTATTACAGGTACGGTCTAACAACACTTTGAAAGGATATAATATAATTGAGGTAAAGCTCTGCTTGTCCTGTAATCAAATCTTGCAATGAAGGCTATTAATGCTTTAGTCTTCACAATAACTTCCTGCACCTGCATATTACCCTCCAATAATTGATCAGTAAAGACACCTTTGTAGTCTACACTTTCTCCTCTTCTTTAATCCCTTCACAGGATTGGGGGACTTTCACATAGGTCAGCATTTATTACCCATCCCTGATTTCCCAGAGGGTAGGTAAGAGTCAAGCAGCTTTGGGTCTGGAGTCACTTGGAGACTAGTCCTAGAAAGAACAGCACTTTCCTTCTCCAAAGGGCATCAGGGAAACTGATGAATTTTTATGACAATAGTTTCATAGTCATCTTGAGACTCTTAATTCCAGATTTGTTTTTACATTGAATTCAAACATGGTGGAATTTGAACCCAGGACATTGCCTGGATCTCCAGATTAATAGTTTAGTGATAACATAACGGGAGATGATAGTGATATCATCTCCCTTTATGTCTTACCATTTCCGAAATACGCTGCACCCACTACCAAAGTGGGTGACCACACAATACATTCTATATGCCCACCTCCTGCCCATCATAAGCCTGTCCAGTTCCTCTGGAAGCCACTTTTCAGAGAACACTTTCTCAGCAAGCTGTGTTATTCGCAAATTTGGACATGTTTCATTTTACTCCCTACTCAAGTACTGATATACATCGTGAACAACTGGGACCCCAATCCTTGTGATACCCCACTATACACAGCCAGCCAATGTGAAAGGGAGCCATTTACTGTTTGCTGCCTGTTAGTTAATCCATGATTCCAAAAGGCAGCACAGGCACTATTTAAGAAGTTATTGGTAAGATGAATCTTACATTGTGCTTTAACTTTGCAAACTAACCTCTTATTGGAGATTTTAACAAAAGTTTTCATTAAATCCAGGTACTGTATACTATGCCCATCCACTCCCCTTTACTAATTCTTGAATATTGCTGAAGATGCATCCTGTTGTAGCTTTTCTTTTTAAATCATCCATACTAAAGTCAAGGGAAAGTTATATTTAGACTGTGAGATGAGATACACTTGTAACTGCCTTCACTGGTCAATAGTAGAAGCAGCCATAATCCCAGCAGACCACAGGACTGTTCTCTCATTGGAGACAGAGAGAGGGGAGATGGATGGTAAATTTAAACCAAGGGTCACCATGCCTCAGGTGAGGTTGAGAAAGCAGGACCTTTGTGGTAATTTCTGTTGGCACGGGCATTGAATCTATATTATCGGTATCATGCTATGTTGCAAACCAGCTGCCCAGCCAACTGAGCTACTGCTGTCCACCACTGGTCAGTGCATGCACTGAGATTCACCTTCTCAATAACTTCCTAAATAGTGCCCGTGCCATTTTTACATCATGTAATCTTGATCCTGAAATAGGATCAAACCAGCCTGTGAAATATTGGCTACCCTGACCAGGTATGTATGCATATACTTATGGAGGTACGTTATGCAAATCATGAACCAATCTGAAGCCACCTATTTTGGTCCCAAAAAATGTCTGGAATGCCTCAGATTAAGGAACAGGTTCAGTAGCAAATCAAGTGGTGGGTACCGCCAACATATGCTGCCATCAAGTCAAAATGGCATTCTGACTGCACACAAATCAGTAATGTGTTATATGAATTTTAATGCCATTGCGATGCCAAGTATGCACACTACATGCCATAAAGACTGCTAAATTGTATCAAATATTTGGCCATTCACAAGATGGAAGGCACTGACTGTACACCTATGCTTGCAAAACATACAACAGTTTCCAACGTTAGATGTAATTGAATTACAGTTACTCAATACCCTTGCATATAGAGAATTAACAAATTGGGATTGTTTTGAAGAGTGTGGTGCTGGAAAAGTGCAGCCAGTCAGGCAGAACCGAGGAGCAGGAGAGTCCACCAAGGACATGCAGGTCCTGGGCCTCCTCCATCACCAAACCCTAACCACCCAATGCCTGGAGGAAGAACACCTCATTTTCCACCTTGGGACTATCCAACCACACAGGATCAATGTGGATTTCCCCAGTTTCCCCGCTTCCCCTCTCTCCACCTTATCCCAGTCCGAAGCTTCCAGCTCAGCACTGCCCTCTTGAATAATCCTTCCTGTCCATCTTGCTTCCCATCTATCTACTCCACCCTCCTCACCAACCTATCATTGTCATCCCCACCTCCATCTACCTATCTCATTTTCAGCTACCTCTCCCCCCATCCCT
>NC_057713.1:10852933-10856880 GCF_004010195.1 Chiloscyllium plagiosum
TCTATCTCTCAACTCCCCTCTCCCCCCCCGCTCTTATTCCTAATGAAGGGCTTATGCCTGAAACGTCAACATTCCTGCTGCTTGGATGCTGCCTGACCAGCTGTGTTCTTCCACCACTTTACTCTTCAACTCTGATCTCCAGCATCTGCAGTCCTCATTTTCTCCAAATTGGGATTGTTTGTTAGGCTTGTGGTCAGCCCGACGTGTATGTCCTGGAAGCTACATACACTAATACACAATATTCTGTTCTTGGCAAAAATGGAGCAGCATGGAAAGGATCTGCATCAACTCAACAAAACAGTAGCCAGCCACTTACTGATTCATTTATTTTGATCAGAATCAAACTGCCTGCTTTCACATTTAAACAAAGCTTTGCAGTTATCTGTCAGTCATTATTAGATGGTGCATTATCTAAGGCAACACTTCTTCCAATCAGGGTCCACTTGCATCCACCCATCACTCTCATCTCATCCAGTATAAATGCTATTTATCCTTTTTCTGAGTTGTTTCCTGTAAACCGTCCTGTTGGGTAAAAGGCAAAAAGCTCTGGCAGGATGGGTCTTTTCTCAGTGGTGAACCCTTCTGCTAATTAAATCAAACACCCAGAAAAGCTCACCTTGCCTTGTAATCTATTAAAGTATGAATGACAGGGAGCTCCCAACTTCCACTATTTAAAGAGAGAAGTATTTATTCTTTAACTCTAAAAATGAACATCAATCAACAATTATTCACAACTCTAAGCCTCCTTTCTCTTAAATGTTTGTTGTCTACCTCAAACTATGCAACAATATACTGTCCCAATAAACAGCCATATTGAAATCACATCAACTTAATTTCAAAGCTGTCATCAGTGTCTGTCTCTCTCTCTCTCTCTGGCTGTGGATCTCCCTGGGTTGTCTTCGGTATTTTGCTGCCAAGATATTTCATATGAAAAAGGTACCTTTGATAGAGAGTGTTTTGCTGGCAGTTACTCTGGCGATGGCAGTTTGTGTCTCTGTCAAACTGTCAAAATGTCTGCTTCTCATTGGTTCGATGTTTACAAAACAATAAATTCAAAATCGATCGGTGTTTAGTATGCTGGGGCGTAATTTAAAATGATTGGTTCAAATCAAATGGTTATCAAAACAGCAACCAAAACTCAGGTATTTATTTCACAACCAAATGTTACATATTTTCAATTTTCCAGTACACACTGAGACTGCCAATCAACCACATGACAGGTGCCTGCAAGCTCTCAGTGCAAAACAGCTTTCACTCTCTCTTAAAGGTACAGTGCACTCCTTCAACTTCATAAACCCCCCTTAAGAAAAACATGAACTACCATAATAAAGGTTTTTTTTTCTTAATTCTTAAGTATGTTACAATGAAACATATGGGACATTAATCTAAGTTCATATTAATTTTTGCAAATATATATCTCTAACATTGGTATCTGTTCAATCTTATCTATACTTTATCCATTAAATCCGTGATAATGTATCGGCTATCACATTCTTACAACCCGCAATATGTATAATTTGTAAGTTAAAAATCTGTAATATAAGACTCCAATGAAATCGTCTCAGATTCCTATCTTTAAATCGTTCCAGGAATGTAGGAAGATTGCGAGTCATGTACACAACTGTCTCCACCATATTGTTTGTCACATAAACATTAAAGTGTTGTAAGGCCAGTTCCAAACTCAATAGTCCTTTCTCAATCATAGAGTATTTTCTCTGGTGGATGCTGAGTTTCTTTGAAAAGTAACCAATTGGCTGTTCAATTCCATCATCACTTTCCTGTCGCAGTGCAGCTCCAACTCCTACATCACGTACATTGATTGCAACTTTGAAGGGTTTCAAAAACTTTGTTGGAGCTAAAACTGGTGTGGTGGTTAATACTCCTTTCAAATTGTCAAATGGCTCCTGGCATGGTTCTGTCCACCAAAACTTTGTGTTCCTCTTCAGCAAATCAGTTAACGGTGCCACTACAATGCTGAGGTTTGGAACAAACTTTCGGTAGAGTCCACTTAGCCCCAAAAATCGAGCTTTCTTCAAGCTTGGTCATGAAAATTCCTTGATGACCTTCATTTTTGCATTCCTTGGGGTCAACCTTCCATGACCTATGTTATCTCCCAAGAACGTCACCTCTGCCTTTGTGAATTCTGTTTTCTTTAAGTTTATTACCAGTTTTGTTTCTCTTAATCATTCAAAGAGCTCTGCCAACTGTATCATGTGATCTTTCCAGGACTTACTAAAGATCGCTACATCATCCAGATAAACTGCACAGTTTGTTAACCCAGCCATAACTCTGTTCATGACTCTTTGGAACATGGCTGGTGCATTCTTTATTCCAAAAGGCATCACTTTGAATTGGGATTACAGACACAGAAACTTCTTTCACTTTCTCTGATAGAGTTACCTGCCAATAACCCATGCAGTAAGTCCAACTTTGTGATGTAACAGGCTTGTCCAACTTTCTCGAGACAGTCCTCAAACCTTGATATTGGATATGAGTCCAATTTTATTACGGCATTGACCTTCCAATAGTCCACACAAAATCGCTGAGTCTCATCAGGTTTGGAAACTAACACGATTGGCGAACTCCACTCGCTCTGACTCAGATCAATAATATCTTCATTGAGCATCGCATTCACTTCCTTCTGGACCTGTCTGGCTTTGAAAGAATTCAGCCTGTACGGGTATTGATTTATCGGAACAGCATTCCCTACTTCTATCTCATGCACAATAGCATTATTCCTCCACATCTTATTCCTGCATAGGTCCTCAAAATTCTACAACAAACTTTTCAACCTCGTTCTTGGCTCCTGAGACAGATAGTTCACTAACCTATCCCACTCCTCAAGGACTTCCTCATTGTTTAACATATTTTGAGGCACATCAAACTCCACAACATCTGGATTTGATTCCTCACTCTGTGGGGAAGTAACTAATACCTGTTTCTCCAGTTCCTTCTCCCTGTTATAATAAGGTTTCAGTATGTTGACATGACATACCCGATACAGTTTTTTTCTATTTGGCATCTTTACCAGCTAGTTCACCTGACAACATTTTTCTCAATTTGATAGGGACCACTAAAACTGGCTTTGAAGGGATCTCCTATCACTGGTAACAGTACTAACACATCATCCCCTTGGAAAAACATCCGTATGTTAGAGTTTTTATCTGCCACCCTGCTTCATTCTACACTGTGCCCTCTTTAGGTGCTGTTTAGCTAACTCACCTACCCGATTTAATCTCTCCCTCACCTCTGATACATAATCTAAGTGTGAGATCTCCGACTTCAGTCCAGTCAATTTTTCTTTAATTAATTTCAAAAGCCTTCTCACTTCATGGCCAAATATTAACTCAAAGGGAGTGAACTGAATAGATTCATTTGGGGCATCACTAATGGCAAACAAGACAAACGGGATACCTTTATCCCAATCATTCGGTTAAACCTGGCAGTATGCTCTCAACATGGTCTTCAAGGTCTGATGCCATCTTTCTAAAGCTCCCTGGGATTCAGGATGATATGCACTGGATTTAAAGTGCTGTATACCTAAGCTATCCCTAACCTCCTTAAACAGCCTAGCAGCAATTAGACCCTTGGTCTGACTGCTGAAGAAAGCTACTATCTCCTCTAGCATCCTTTTTGCCTTAATACTCCGTAATGGAATTGCCTCCTACTAATGGTAGACACATCCATTATGGTTGAAAATGTGTTGCTGGAAAAGTGCAGCAGGTCAGACAGCATCCAAGGAGAAGGAGAATCGACATTTCGGGCATCAGCCCTTCTTCAGGAATGAGGAGAGTGCGCCAAGCAGGCTAAGATAAAAGGAAGAGAGGAGGGACTTGGGGGAGGGGCGTTGGAAATGCGATAGGTGGAAGGAGGTTAAGGTGAGGGTGATAGGCCGGAGTGGGGTTGGGGGTGGAGAGGTCAGGAAGAAGATTGCAGGTTAGGAAGGT
>NC_057713.1:10856919-10918014 GCF_004010195.1 Chiloscyllium plagiosum
CCCCTCCCCCAAGTCCCTCCTCCCTAGCTTTTATCTTAGTCTGCTTGGCACACCCTTCTCATTCCTGAAGAAGGGCTTATGCCCGAAACGTCGATTCCCCTGCTCCTTCGATGCTGCCTGACCTGCTGCGCTTTTCCAGCAACACATTCTCAGCTCTGATTTCCAGCATCTGCAGCCCTCACTTTCTCCTAGAAGACATCCACTATGGTTAACAAGTACTGGTTCCCACTTTTAGTTTTAGAGAAGGGATCTAACAATTAATCATAGTCCGTGTGAAAGGTTCTTCAAATATGGGAATTGGCAACAAGAGTGCTGATTTTAACACCGTCTGTGGCTTACCTACCATTTGGCATGTATGACACGTACAGCAAAAGTTAACCACATCCTTGTGCATTCCAGGCCAATAAAAATGCTTTCGTACCTTAGCCTGAGTCTTTCATACCCCGAGGTGACCTCCAACAGGTAGTTCATGTGCTACCTGTAACACCTCCTGTCTGTATGCTACCAGCAACACAATCTGGTGAACTTCCGCCCATTTCTCCTATGCACTAACCTGCCATGGTCCCTATTTTCCTCTTAGGATTCTATCTTTAAGATAATAACCCTCAGGAATATTCTCTGACTCCTTTTCTGAGTATGCATTAATATATCTTTTATTGTCTCGTCTTTCTGTTGTAAATCCGTTAGCCTTTCAGCACTAAACACTTCTGCCTGACCCTGTGCTTGTTCAGGTTTTTCCTGCACAATTACATCAAACAGGATGTCCGCTAACTGAACCTCAACTCCTTCATCTTTCTCTTTCGTCTTTGCTTTTTCCTGTGACTTATGATAGTGGGACCTGGTTACCACACAATCTGGGAAAATTCCAGGGTATTTTTCTTTCAACTCCTCAGTTCCCTGGTCTTTCTTGGGCTTCTCCACAACAAGGGGTGTCACTCCCACCTTGGATCCGACTAAATCATCCCCAAGAACAAACTGGATTCATGGAACTTTCACGCTGTCAATCACTCCCACCGTAACTTCCCCAGTCTTGAGTTGAAACTCTAACTTGATCTTACATAGGGAACATTAAATTTCTGTCCATCTATCCCACAAATTACCACTCTATCAGGTAACAGATCAGAAAGAGTGCAAATTCATTCATCTCTTACTATTAGAGACTGGTTAGATCCTGTATCTCTCAAAATTATAACTTGTCCTTCTCCCCCTGTTCTTTCTGAGGTGAATTCTTTGTCGAGATCAGGTACTAACTCCACACCCAGCCCCTGCCTCGGCTGTGCACTCTCCTGCAGCTCCTCGGCTCTTCTTGGGGTCTCCTTTACTACCTTCACTAATGCCACTGGCTTAGCTTCTTTTACCACATCTTTTCCCACAGTGCCTTTCTTTAACGACCAGCACTATGACCTAAAGTGTCCACCTTACCACAGTGCAAACACCTGAGGCCTTTCACCTCCTTTCCACCCTCTTGGGCATTTTTCTAACTTGTGGTAAACAATTACCAGTGCTCTCTACTCTTTGGTTTGTAGTGTAGGACTACTCTTCTCCCAGTTTCTATCCCTCACAGGATGAAATTCATGCCAGGTGTTAAACTTTGCCAATGCACATCCATCTGCCATCGCTGCCACTCTTCTCACTTCCTTAACTTTCTGTTTCTCCACATAAATTCCTATCATCTCTGGAAGTGAGTTTTTAAACTCCTCCAGCAGAATAATCGCTCTTAGAGCTTCAAAGGTCTTATTTATTTTTAAGGTCCACCACCCCATCTATCAAATTGGCTATGATTAATTCTTTCTAACTCAACATAAGTCTGACCTGGTTCCTTCTTTGTGTTTCTGAACAGGTGTCTATATGCTTCTGGTACCAATTCATTAGCCCTCAAATAGCCTGGTTGAGCTCTTCACAATCTTTTGATTCCTCATCTGACAGCATTGCAAATACCTCACTAGCTCTGCTTACCGGTTTAGTCTGAACTAGCATTACCCATAAATCCTGGATCAATCCATCTGCCTTGCCAATTTTTCCAATGAAATAAAGAAGTCTTCAACATCTTTCTCATCAAAATGTGGCAACGCTTTCACATATTTGTGCATATCACTGTCTTCTCTCTTCATCACCATCTTGTTAACTTGACCTTCCTGACTAATTTACAACTTCTGAAGTTCAAATTCTCTCTCCCTTTCTCTCTCTTCTCTCTCTCTCTTTCTCTCTCATCTCTCTCTTTCTTTTTCCTCTAACATGGGCCTTTCCTTTTCATTATGTTCTAACTCCATTTTCCTCAATTGTAATTTAAGTTCTTCTAACCCTACTGCCCTTGTCTGTTTCTCTGACACACCTATCTGCTTGACTAACTCCCTTACAATTTCAGCTTTCCTTTTGTCCCTCGTTAGACCCAATTCTAACCTCTTTGCTAATTCTAAAAATATGGCCTTGTTCTATTTTTCTAAACCTTCTTGGCAAATTTGGGAATCATCTTCAAGCCCCAGAACCTCTTTAGTAATCTTAAGAACAATTTCTCTTACTTTTAATTTAACCAACCACAAGTAACTGAAATTAAACAAATTGTCTCACCTACATTTTATTTAAATATCTGGGACCCTAATCAGCAAATGTTTAAATCTGATGGGATCTTTCGTACCCCAAATCAGTTCGAATCTGTCCAAACCTCAGACTGGACCTGCCTAAACCTGTCCAAATCACGGAACCGAGCCCCCATACTGTAACAACATGGCAGTGAACCCCTCTGTTAATTAAACCAAACACCCAGAAACGCTCACCTCACCTCATAATCTGATAAAGAATGAGTGACAAAGAACTCCCAACTTACACTAAGAAAAAAATCAATTTATTCTTTAACTCTAAAAATAAACATTAAACAACAACTATTCACAACTCTTAGCCTCATTTCTCTTAAATGCTTCTTATCTGTCTCCAACTATGCAATAATATACTGTCCCTATAAAAGCCCATATTAAATTACATCAACTTAATTTCAAAAACAACCAGTAGCTGTCATCGGTGTCTGTCTCTCTCTGGCTATAGATCTCCCTGGGTTGTCTTCGGTCTATTGCTGCAAAAATGTTTCATATGAAAAAGGTACCTTTGCTAGAGAGTGTTATGCTGGCGATGGCAGTTTGTGTCTCTGTTGAGCTGTCAAAATGTCTGCTTCTTTTTCTCCCTAGCCTCAGATCTTCTCATTGGTTTGATGTTGGCAAAACAATAAATTCAAAATCAATTGTTTTTTAGTATCCTGGGGCATAATTTAAGCTGATTGGTTTAATTCGAATGGTTGTCAAAACAGCAACCAAAACTCGGGTATTTATTTCATGGCCAAATGTTACATATTTTCAATTTTCCAGTACAGTTTGAGACTGCTAGTCAGTCACATGACAGGTGCCTGCAAGCTCCCAGTGCAAAACAGCTATTACTCTCTCTTAAAGGTACAGTGCACTCCTTCAACTTAATAATATTACCAAATAGTTATTTTTATCAATTCTGTCCATAACATCTTCAAAGAACTCGTAACGAGTTTTTCAAACATGATTCTGCATTGGCAAATCCATGCTGACTATGTCAAAACCAATCATTATTATCCATGTATCCATGGATTCTAGCATGCTCCCTTCTACTAATGCAATTCCCTGTTTTCTATCTTTTTCTCTTTCTCTCTCTATTCTTGAATATTGGGGTGACAGTTGTTCCTACCAATCTGCAGTAGGCATTCCAGAATCAAAAGGGGTTTGGAAGATTTCTATGTACCAATGTTCATCAATGTACCTACGTAACTATCTCTGTAGCGACCTCTTCCAGCACTCTGGTATGTAGTATATCAGGTACCAGGAACTTAGCCCTATTAATTTTCCAATGCATGTTTGTTGCTAATTTTAATTTCCTTCAACACCAATGTTGGGACCTCCATGTTGAGGTGCCTCATCACCTCCTTTGAGCCTCAGCATGAGCAGCTACCTCTCCTCATGTCTGTAACATGGGAAATCCTCCTACTGTCCTTCCCAGACAATGAATTCAGAGATGACCAATTATAGCACAGCCTGAAGGCAAACTGCTTGGCTGGCCTGGCCACCAGCAAGTAGGGGGCTAATGTCCTGATGCCTGCTTGGAAAACCCAGCTCACAGGCTCATCCAGCACAGGAGGTGGCCATTCATCCCATCGTACCTGTGTAAACACATAGGTCAAGCTAGGGAATTCATTCCTATTCCCCTGCTTTACTCAATATTCCTGCAAGCCACACCCTTTCAGCACTCACTCCATTCCCTTTTAAAATGATTGCCAACACTGGCTCCTCCAGCAATGCATTTCGGATCACAATTCAGTCAGGAAAAATAAAATGATCTGCTCATCTCACCTTCTACATTGCCAATTGCATTAAAGTGCATCCTCTGCTCACTAACCCTTCAGCCACTGCAAACTGCATCTCCTTATCTCCTCACTCTTTGAGAACCAGATCAAGTCCTGGCATATAGGCGGGCCAAACAGCCCATGAAGGAGGCAGTCTCATGCCACTTCTGAGCCCTGTAACCTCACGGGCTGCAGCACCTCAAGGGCACTCCCAAGTCAAAGAATGCCCCTATTTCATGCATCAACGCAGGTCATCATTATGAAGAGCTCTATTAGATCTCGTGGTAACCTTCTCTGTTCAAAAGAGGAAAGAGAGGACTCTAGCTGTGAACATTAAAGAAGGTTGGTAATTGAACTTTGATCTATGCTACAGTTCACCTCGGACAGTATGGAATCATAAAATATAGAAGGCCATTCAACCCATTGAGCCCAAACCAGTTCTTTGGAGGAGCCACACACTTAGACCTTCTCTCTTGCTTTCCTTTAGGTATTTATTCTATTCCCCAACAGTATGTTTGGTTCATTAATGACTCCTAATTGATTGATTTACATTGCTGTTAAATATCAGTGCATTCAAAGATTTTTGGGGTGATCGTTTCCTCCCATTTGCATGTACAGAAGAGATTTTCACAGTCTCTTAATGTTGCAACATGGCACATTACTGAAGAATGGACTAGTGGCTCTAGCTTGAACCCATCACTGACAGCAATAAATCCTGATTCGGAGATGCCGGTGTTGGACTGGGGTGTACAAAGTTAGAAATCACACAACACCAGGTTGTAGTCCAACACCTGATGAAGGAGCGTCGCTCCGAAAGCTAGTGTGCTTCCAATTAAACCTGTTGGACTATAACCTGGTGTTGTGTGATTTCTAGCAATAAATCCCTTCACCCTTTAATACGTAGGAGGATCGCACAACACACAGTGACACTTTCCCTTGTGTTAACCAGCTGGTTAAGTGGTGAAAGCCCAGTGTGTTCTGGTGAGTCCACTACTTGAGGAAAAGTATATTTTTTTTATTCTTTAAGGTTGTAACTTAAGTGGCAAAGGCATGAACAAACATATCAACCTCTGATACAGTGATGTCTTTAACTTATTTCAACAAATCTAGTAACTGTTCCAATTCACAGGGGACTGGACAGCAAAAAAACAGTATATCACAGTGATTCGAACAAGCAGAAACTCCAAAGGAACCACAAAGTAAAGAGGGTTCAGTTTATCGACATAGGGGCCTAGAAGGTTACAGGACAGATGGCGGTCTTCCAGTCTATCATAACTCTGTTTGCTCCTCATTCTCGAGTAAGATGTCCAACTCCCTCTTAATTTTTTTTTATCACATTAGCTTCCTCCGCCTCTTCAGGCAGACCATTCCACGTCTCAGCAGCTCTCTGAGTGAAAGAGTTTGCCCTAATCCTGATGTTCTACCCTATGTTATCAGTACTAATTAAGGCTCAAATTAAGGGGGAACAGATTTCGGACTGAGTTAAGAGGAACATTTTCACCCAAAATATTGTGAATCTGTGGAATTCCCGCCCAGTGAAGCAGTTGAGGCTAAATCGTTGAATGTTTTTAAGAAGATAGATAGATAGATAGATTTTTGAACAGTAGAGGAATGAATGGTTGTGGTGAGCGGTAGGTAAGTGGTGCTGAATCCACAAAATGATCAGCCATGATCTCATTGAGTGGGCCAGATGGCCTACTCCTGCTCCTATTTCTTATGTTGTTCCTATGCTAACAGTGGCTCACAAAAGTATCCCTTTCATCTCACAGCCTTTGTGTTTATGTGGTGGTTCCTCTAAAGAAGGATAACTTTGCTCTCAAAAAGAACCTGCACATTACAGTATATTACCGTGAGGATGCTTTCCCATTCTTACCTTCTGTCATAAGCACATCAGAAGGATTTGCCAACCAATTGCCAATCTGCCTGGGCACCTTATTTGGCCATCGAGTCATGGAGTGAGACTTAAACCCAGAGGTAAGAGACCACCACTGCACCACAAGAACTCAATGCTGTCTGCCTTTGTCTGTTGAAAGTTTAGCTCCAGAACATGTTGCGATGCATTTCACTTCAAATCTTAAGAGCAAATATTTACCAGTCCCATTAATTAAATCATTGCACTGTTACAGGTGCTACAGTTCAAAATGATATCTCATTTTTCAGAAGTGAATTTTATTGGTTTCCAAGGAGAATACAAGGAGAGAAAAATCAATCACACAAGCATGCTTTCAAATTTACTCTTGTCAAATAGTACGATTGTTATGACTTTGTGTGATAAAATAAAACAGGCAATATCGACTTGTGGATGAAGAAAGAAAGGACATATGTTTATTTAGTGCCTTTCATTCCCTCAGCACCTCCCAAAATACTGATTATTGATGATGTATTTGTTGAAGGCTGTACTGTACAGCAGCTGATTTAGAAACAGTAGGCTCTCACCAACAATGACCACGCCATTTGTTTTAGTGAACGCCGGGTTGAAGTGGCAAGAATTCCCCTGCTTGTTTTTTTTTAGATTACATTACAGTGTGGAAACAGGCCCGGGGAGAATTCTTTAGATACATTCAAGAGGGAGCTAGACATGGCCCTTATGGCTAAAGGGATCAAGGGGTATGGACAGAAAGTGGGAATGGCTTACTAATATTATATGATCAGCCATGATCATATTGAATGGTGATGCAGGCTGGAAGGGCAGAGTGGCCTACTCCTGCAGCTATTGTCTATGTTTCTGTGTTTCAGGGAAGGAAATCTCCAACTGCCATCCTCACCTGGTCTGGCTTACATGTGACTTCAGACCGACAGTAATTTGGCTGACTTGCCATTTTGGTAGGGATAACAATAAAATGGACTATTACCTGAATGGTAAAAAGTTACGGCATGCTGCTATGCAGAGGGACCTGCGTGTCTGTGTGCATGAATCACAGAGGGTTGTTCTGCAGGTACAGCAGGTAATTAGGAAGGCAAATGGAATTTTATCCTTCATTGCTAAAGAGATTGAGTTTAAAAACAGTGAGGTTATGCTGCAGCAGTACAGGGTGCTGGTGAGGCCACACCACCTACTGTACCTGAAGGACATCACTGAGCCAGATGGGTTTTTTTGCCCCTGACAATTGGCAATCAGTAGATTCTTAACTCCAGATTTTTAAAATAATTTTAATTGAATTCAAATTCCACACACCATGACAAAATTCACACCCAGATCCCCAGAGCATTAGTTGAGTTTCTGGATTAAATAGTCTAGCGATGACATCACCAGGTCATCACCTCCCCATTGTCACTATTAGATCTGATGGGGAATTCAGGAGAAACGTCTTTACCCAGAGACGGGTGAGAATAGCCATCACACACCCAAGATAAAAAGCATTTTAAGAGAAGCTGAACAAACACATGACAGAAAAAGAAATGGAAAATTACTGTGCTAAGGCTCAATAATGTATGGGAGAAGGTTTGTGTGAATTGTAAGTGTCAGTTGGGCTGGAAAGGCTAGATTCTATGTAATTCTAAGTATGTCTGAAATCATTGATAAGGAAAGCTGCCTTCACTTTAACCAAAAGCACAGTGAAATCACTGGCTGCTCTGTCACCAATCATCAAACTAGTCATCACAGCTCTACTGTGAGTGTGATGGATGGAAGTAGGAGGCTAAAATTCTTTAACCTGCAAATGTAGAAAACGCTTCTGATACATAACGTTGGAAAGTGACTGGTAACTGGGGAGAATCGTTTCCTTCAATTCCCCCTTCAGAAGCACACAGCTTATACTTTGTATCTTTAAATCAATGTTGATAAATGCAAAGGCTTGTGTGTAAACTGCTAATGATCTCTTTAAAAACATCAGGGTACTTTTAGAAATTATTCACAAAAAAAACAAAGATTAATAATGTGTTTTTTTAAATGGGGAAAAATCAAATCAAGGTCACTGAATGCAAATCAGATAAGGAAGGTGACTAGGTAATATTCATCTGTTCCTGTTATGATAAGCAGGCATTACTGCAGTCTCATTAGAGGTTACTTTGTGACAGTGCCTCAGGAAATAATGCTGAGGGACCACCTATTGTGACAAGGCCCTGATGTGTTTGAAGAAAAGTAGATTGAAGGTTCTTCCAGCATTGCAGCTTTTCTTTCAACAGTGGTTTTCTCTTTGTATCTCCGAGCATTTTTGGGTGTTAACTTGTTGGGAACACTAAATTCCACCTTGCAGTTTGCAGAAACAAACCCATGAAGGCTGGGTATCTGAACTGGAAATGGAGAATGCAGCGCACGGACAGGTAGACCCTCAAAAGTAAACGTTTACCTAACTGGTTCTCTGCTTCTGTCTTACAGCTGTTGGTCCAAAAGCCACCCTTATGAATTATGGACCGAATGGCCTCCTCCTGTGCTCTACAATCCTATACTTTGATGCTATAACTCAGAGAATCCTACAGTTCATTGTCAATTCAACGATTTATGATAATCAAGATCAAGTATATGAGTCTGACATTTGCAAAAGCCAAAGGAAGACTCTCCTCCGTGAGTTGTAAAATGAAGAGGTTAAACCTGCAGTCTGACTGAAACATTTTCCCCACTTTCCCCACTTTCCCTAAAGCAGTGAGCTGTTCAAACCAAGATGCACTTGACAAATCAAAAGGCTAAGTGACCAAATACACAGAGATTGAGTTTATTTTCTCTTTCAATAGCTGAAAAGAAGGATACGTCTATTATTATGGATGTGTCAGAAATATTGAATGCCACTTAACGCAAGACAGGTTAAAGTCAAGTTTGGTTCAAACTTGGTGTTCCATCGAGGAATAGTTATCCCGGGGGAATACTGATAGGAAGGAACTGCACCAGTTTTCTGTTGCAGGTGTTTGCATAATATAAAATGGCATTGTTTTCATCTTATTCTACACTGGATAAATAGGTGTTGACTGCTAATGTTTGCATAGCTCACTGAGGATATTTCGTTACAATGTTATTTAACTTTGTTACTGAAGATGTATGACATGAAATTATTTGCGTGAAGGCAGCTGTGCTTATTTGCCTGACTAAGCGCCGTGATAAAAAATAATCTTTCCTAGAACTCCCTTGCACTGTGTCCATCGTATTGAGCACGCTGTGCTGGCCAGTTCCATAGAAAGTCGAGACAGAAGGCATCGCAGAGTCCACTGGCTATGAGTCAATGAGATCAGACACCATTAAGTCCTCTTGCCAGATGACACAAGATCACTTGGGCTGCATTCCCCTGCTGGTAACTGCCCTAAGTATTCTCATAGGAGCATTTTAAATGAACTGAACATACTGTTGTGTGAATCTGCAGTTCAAACACACACACAAGCACACAGAAACACAAGAAAAGAGCAAAACAGCTCCAAACATATGGCATTGTAATAAGTACCGAGTTACATTAGCCTCTGAGCTCCCCAGAACAAAGGAGGAAAGCATGGTGAAGTCTGCAGATACAAAGTGGTAACAGCACAGCTACACACAGGTTAATACTGGCAAAACACGCAAGATCATAAAGAAATTGATTCATAATATTCCACCAATGGACATGGGCAATAATATTGTTTAACTATAAATTTCTTCTGTTTTAAGGGTGAGTTTTCCCCCACCTGATGGATAATACTGGCTTTTCACGTTTTTATAAAAAAGGAATTGTCTTTCACTGAAATGCTATATATTAGTCCAAGGATAGATCTTCAATATTTATGTTTGGATTTGTTTAACCTTTTCGTTTTACTTCTATTCCTTTCAGGGTAACAGCATATCAACACAGTCAGGGCAGAAGCTAACCTGCTGACACCACAGAGCCCTCTTTGTGGTCCCCATCTTTGGTTGTTCTTGCTTCAGAGAAGGGGGAGAGATACACTTTCATTTCTCACTGCCATCCTCCTTTACCTTCCCAGCCGAGCCTGTGAATGTAGTGCTTTAGGGAAAAACAGTGTCAAAAAATATCAGCCATGACTGACGTTCAGACTCATTTCAACCCGGCAGGACATAGTAACATTCTCTCTCTCCCACGGCAGTCATCTCATTGTCCAAGAGTTATTAATTAAGGCTTATGCTTTTATCGGGGTTAAGGAGGGGAGAGGCAACCTCAGCTAGAACAGAGATTGAAAGCTGTTGGCTTTATTCTGCACTAACTATCTTAGCTATTCAGCCCCATTGATCACAGTGTCGCCAGTTTTTAAGATAAAATGGTGCAGTATCATTAATGGTTATCCTGTCCACCTCTCAGAGAATCACACAGCACAGAACAAGGCCATTCAGTCCATCTTGTCTGTGAAAAAAGCTATCCATTATTTTTCCCCAGTCCTTCCGCTCTCTCTCCATAAAACTGCAATTGTTTCCTTTTCAAATTTTAAAAGTTTTTATGTAATATGCTTCCAGCGCTCCATCAGACTGCTCCCATCAGCTTCTGTAAGTAAAATCTTCTAATTTTCTCCCTTTGATTTTTTTTTGTGAAGCATTTAAATTCCGTGTCCTCTGGTTACCAGCCTTCTCACCAATAGAATCAGATGATCTTAGTACTCTATCTAACCAAAAACTCTTTCCTGTTTTGAACACTTTTGTCAAATCTCTTCCGAACCAACTGTGCTCTAAGAAGAGCAGTCCCACTTATTCCCATTATCCATAAGCCAACATCAACCCACTTATATCCCCACAACTCCCCTCAGAACCTTCTCTCTCCAGGGGACACAAAGCTAATTGTCTTTTGAATTCATCTAAAAGGTCTCCAACGATGCTTACTTATTCAATAATTACTTATTCAACAACGTTATGGAGTAGGTTTACAAATTACAGTCCAGGCAAATTCAATCAGCTGCTTGTAAAACTGGACAGGTACTGATTTCCATCAATAGTTTTCTGCTGACCCAATTCACAAGTTGGAGATGGTCTCACACTGGGTAGAGGGTGATTGACTGGCTACCAGGAGGCTGGGGATATGAATGGAGAGAGTGAACTGCAGGTTGGCAATGGCCTACATCGTCTTTGTAAAGTCTACAGGAACTAGTCTTTGGCAGCACTCCAACGAGACGCTGCGAAACTTGAAAGGTTTCAGAAAAGATTTACAAGGATATTGCCAGGGTTGGAGGATTCGAGCTATAGAGAGGGTGTGGATAGGCGAGAACTAATTTCCTTGGAGGGTTGGAGACTGAGGGGAGACCTTATAGAGGTTCATAAAATCATGAGGGGCATGGATAGGATAAATAGACAAGGTTGTTTCTCTGAGGTGAGGGAGTCCAAAACTAGACGGCATAGGTTTAGGGTGAGAGGGGAAAGATTTAAAAGGAACTTACGGAGCAACATTTTCACACAGAGGGTGGTACATGTATGAAATTAGCTGCTACAGGAAATGGTGGAGGTGGGTACAATTACAATCTTTAAGAGGCATCTGGATGGGTATATGAACAGGCAAGGTTTAGAAGGATTTGAGCCAAATGCTGGCAGATGGAAGTAGATTAATTTAGGATAACTGGTCAGCGTTGATGAGTTGGACCGAAGGGTCTGTTTCTGAGCTTGTCTTTTTGGACATCATTGGCTACACTGCCAGACAAAATGCCGTCAGCTCCTATGTACATCAGAGGAATGCAACTGCTACAGATGCATGAGGCTCCCATCTGATTAAGGTTGGAGTGTGGAAAGCTTTGGGAATGGTTACCATACAGTTTGTACAAACAATTTATCTTCACCCACAGCCCTTCATATGTAAAGAGACAAAAGCTCCCACTTTTCTCTGGAATCACCTTTCTAACTTATCACGTACTTCTTCATTAATTAGAGGCTCTTAAGTTCAGCTCATGCTCATATCTGTCACACCAAATGACATGAATAAGTTGTTGATGAGAAAAAAAACCCACCAGAACAGCATTATATTTGCACTCATTCCTTCAGTGAATGGTAACTACATGACACTTGCTTTTATCACTGCAGCTGAGCACTCGTGTTTTGACAACTATAAAATTATTCTCTTTAACCCAATCTCTACCCAATATCTTCAAAGTTATTTCTTTATTTTCATATTTTCACCGTAATGACTCTACCCCGAATACATCAAACTGTATCTGCCACCTACTGGCCCTGCCTGCCAAAGCAATGTTGCTTATTTCCCCAGTGCCTCCTATTTTGGTGCCATCTATAAACTCAGGACATTTTTCTTACTGTACTTTTGTCCAAGTTGTCATTATGATTGACAAATTATAAAGACCAACCCTTGAGCTGCTGAAACTTTGACACAGCTGGAATAACTTCTGTTGAGAAAAGATATTTTCTATCCATGACTGTAGAGGAGCCCCCATCCTCTGTCCTGTTACAATCACCATGATTTGCTGATTGGGAATCTTGTTCAAGTGCTTCTGAAACTCAAAGAATAAAATACTCACTGACCTGTTCAATTAAAGACTTCACTTGAATCGTTAAGAGCTGTTATGCTGTTAAACGATGGTTAATTTTGATCTCATTTTTGAGAATCCATGCTGATTGACCTTTATACTTCTCAATTGATCATCCATTATAAAAATGTGCATGATTTATAACAGGGCAGCACGGTGGCTCAGTGGTTAGCACTGCTGCCTCACAGCCCCAAGGACCCAGATTCGGTCCCAGCCTCAGGCAACTCTCTATGTGGAGTTTATGTATTCTCCCTTTGCGTGTAAATTTCCTCCGGGTGCTCTGGTTTCCTCCCACAGCCCAAAAATTGCCCATAGTGTCCAGGGATGTGTAGGTGGATAAGCCATGGGAAATGAGGGGTTACAGGGATAAGGTGGGTCTGACTGGAATATCCTTCAGATGGGCAGTGTGGACTTGATGGATCAAATGGTCTGCTTCCACACTGTAGGGATTCTATGCGCTGGTGCATCCACATCACATGACTACTTAGTCAATCTTATGACTAAACCCATATGTACAAAACAGAAACAGAGAATATCAAGAAAACAAAGGTGGTGCTAAAAATTATGAAATCAATGGTTAGGTCTCAGCTGGAGTATTGTGCTAACTTTTGGATTCTGCACTTCAGAAGGAGGGTCATGGAGAATTCTTCAGAGATTTATTCGGAGAAGTAGTCGCAGGGCGGGAGTTCAGTTATTTGGACAACCTGGAGAAATGAGGATTCTCTTCCTCAGCGCAAGAGGTTCACAGAAAATTTGAGAACAATGTTCAACAATTCACAAGGAGATTCATTAGGAGAAGTTGGGAGAGGCTGGTTCCACAGGCAGAGGGTTTAGATGACTCAGCAGATTTTTTTTGTACTCGCCAAGTATTGATGAGCTGAAAGGCATTACTTGAAAATGTATTGGGAGCAAATCCCACAGTAAGTATCTGAACAGGAGGAGAGTCAAGATTAATCAGATTTCTCTTTCAATTAGCTGACCTAAATTTAATGGGTTGAATGGCCTCATTCTGTGCATTATGATCTTATGTTTGCACAGATCTCCTTCCCACATAATGCATGATATGAGTATTATGCTACAGCTTATGGCAAGTTAATGGTAAAATCACCAGAGTCATACCAGAGCATAAGGCTGATCTCTCATTGAAGAGTGATGACTGTTGGGGGTTTAATCTGAGGATCATCACACTTTAGGTGAGGGGAGTGGTTGAGAACAAGAGTTCTTCATGGTAATCTCAGGCAGCGTGAGTCACACAGGAAGGACATCTGTAAGGTAAAGACACTACAGTCCCAGAGGACCACAGACTGTTCTCTCATTACAGAGAGGGAGATGACTGGTGGTGAGTTTAACCTGAGGCTCATGTGATGTTGAGAAGGTGAAACATTCATGGTGACCTGAGTTACCACAGGAACTGAATCCACACTGTTAGTATTACAAACTAGCCATCCACCAACTGAGCTAACCAACATCTCACAAGAAGACACGAGTACTGTACGTGAACCAGACAAATGCTGTCAAAGCTGGCCATACATTGCTTCTGTGGCAGGTAGACTATAAAATGCACAACATATCCCAGTTCCAATGTGATATTCCAATCTAGGTCATGCATGGTGACTGTCAGGGGAATACAGGGCACTGGGAGTCGGCTCCAGCATTCCACCAGATCGTGGCTGATCCGACTGTGGACTCTGCATTCTGCTGCCACTATAACCCTTGACTGTCCTCGAAGTAACAAACAGGGACAGTCTACAAAGTACATGAAATATACCTCACAACCTGTCACTAGAGCATAATCCAGGATCCAGAGTTAAAGTTCTGAGCACATCAGGTCAAAATCCAATTTGACAGAGGGTGAAATCTGAATCAATGAAAATCTTGAACAAAAGATGACAATGACAACCATATTGCCTGTTGTAAGACTCCCAACTGGCTCACTAAAACACATGAGAGGAGGAAATCTGCCATCCTTACCTGGTCTGGCCTACATTTGAGTCCAGACCCACAGCAATGCGATGGACCCCGAACTGCCCTCCCCAGGCAATTACGAATGGGCAATAAATGCTGACCCAGCCAGTGATTCCATGATTTTTTTTTTAAATAACAGTAACACGCAGTTTATGCAACTTGCACACCCATGGAAACTGCACATAGGGTCTGCTCCATAACTCACACAAACCCGCCAGCTCGACACACAGCGGTGCAGGCTACTCTGCATTTTGCATAGCACTACACAGACTCTCCCTGATCCCGCTACTACCGAGCGGAAAGGCGTCATATATTTTCGATAGACACATTCACAAACCGTGAAGACACGGTTTGCCCCAACAAATGCAGATCAGGACAATCTGTTAATGATAAGTACATGCAAAACATACAGACGCACCTGAACTACTTTTGAGATTTGAAATAGATCAGTAGGTTGGTGATAGACAGACCAACAGAATGTGTAGCAGAACTGCTTAGGGATGTTTGCAATTGCTTTGTGAGTCAGGTGCATCAGTGCAAGTGGTTTTTTGAACACTGATGGGGATCTGGGGTGATTTCTCTCTCTCTCTTTCTCTCTCTAGCACATCAGTGGGAGCAGTTACTTCCTCCTGTATCTCTGACAGTTCCGTACTGTACAGCTCTTGTGATAAACACGGGAGAAGGTTCCAAACTCTGTGCGCGACCAATGAATTGAATTATCGTGCAGAAGACTTCAGGCGAATGATCGCAGTCAGAAAGCTCAAATGAACCGTTTCGTTTCAAACATTGCATGGAGGAATCATACAGACAAAAGGGCATGCTGTGGGCTAAATGGGATGGAGTTTGCTGTAGAACGCTATATTTTGTTTAACAAAGAAAATAGGACTATCCACGCATCAAGTGCACCCACTTCCTCCATCTCTGTAGGTCTGTCTATTCTTATACTCGAAACCGAACTCTGGTCCGGCCAACATCAACAATATGGACAAACACAGCACCGCTCACCTTCACAGAGTAAGCACTGCTATCTCCGCCTAACTCTTCAGTTTAACGTCTTTCCTTTTAAAGGTCTGTTGGGTAAAGGCGATTCGTTCTTTCCAAAAGCAAAACAAAACGCACAGTCCAACACTGCCCCGCAACCTCTTCATTCGCCAAAATGCGGAGTTCATGCAAACGGGTTTAACCTGGAGCCGGTCAACGCTGAGAGGGTTAAATTTAATCCTGAAAACAATCAGGTTCCGGAGAAGGATTGGTGGGGAGTAAAAGGTAGAAATTGCGGCAGTGTGCCGAACCAGTGGGTAATAGGTGAAAACACCGGGGTCCCAGTCAATATAAGGGGCAGCACAGTCAATGCACAGCTGACCTTGCCCAGCGAAGGGAACGCAATGTACAGAGTTTCATTTCGCTTTTGCGCTGTGATGACTGAATCGAACTGCTGCAATGACAATATCCCGTCTCCCCCCTACCACAGAAAAAAGGAGCAGACACCCACCTTCTGCTGACCAGCAAGGCAAGTTTTGCTCCGTTTCTTGTTCAGCTGCTGTTTGAGCTCAGAGAGAGAGAGTGAGTCCCCTGTCCTTGGCGAGCAACTGCTCCCTCACGTCCCGGTAGCAACCACAGCCAGCAACAAGGCGAAATGTCTCTGCAGGAGGTGGAGAAGGGGTGGCAGTACAGAACTGGGTCCAATCGCCTCAGCCTAGACGGAGGAGGAGGGGGGGGGAGACACCCCCTTCCGAAGAGAAACGGAGGAGGAACCAGGCAGCTTGCTATACCCCGGCCAAGAGTGATTCATAACCAGGAGAGAACGACCAGGAGCGAGACAGAATCCACAAACAGATTCCTTTAGACCGAGATGTATAAATCAGGGCTGGGGGGGGGGGGGGGGTGTGGGTGGGAGGCTGAACGTAATCTATCTTTCCCAGAGAGAGGGGAGAGGCAGGGAGGGAAGGGCATTTGCATTTGAAAGAAATCAAACCACCGCAAAGACTGTCAGTGCTCTATTTTTTTTTGCTTTTTTTAAAAAAAAACTTGTCACAGAGCAAGTGATCAATTGAACTCCTGGGGCATGTGAGGCGAAAGCGCAAAACTAATCCGGATTTACAGGTTGCCTGCTCGGAGAATTTCCAACTTTTTCAATTCTTCTGTCTCCTCAGGGGTGGGATTGGGGAGACCCCGTTAGATTCCCCTGGGATGTTTTTATTTTTTGACGGCCCCTACCCCCTTCTGCTCTCTCTGTGGCTTACAAGTTCCAGTGTGTATTTCCCCCTTTAATTTGCTCCCGCAGACAAGCAGAGATGTCCCAGCGCCCAGTGGCGAACGAAAAGCAAAGTTAACCATGTCACGTCAAAATTGCAACCTGAAACTGTTATCAGCCACTCTATTACAGCGACTGCAATTCGCATTCAGTTTGAAGGCGATGGCTACGGGTTCTCCCCAGACATGGACACCACTCCGGCCCCACCCTTTCATGTCTCCCCATGTGTAAGTGTCAGCCTCAGAGAGGAATGGCCCACGCTGTGGCTATTATCTGGCTGCCAGTTTAAGACAGAGGTCTGCAGGAGCATATGACTGCAGATGCTGGGATCTGTCCTGAAAACAAAAAATGCTGGAGGTCACAGCAGGTCAGACAGCATCCATGGAGAGAGAGAGAGCAAGCTAATGTTTCGAGGCTAGATGACTCTTCAAATGACTTACAGTGCTGTCTCTCTGCAATTTAGTTTTGTTCAATCTATCATTTCAACTACATGACACTATAATCTTTTGTTATCAGTTCTGCGTCTTGTGGTCCTGCTCCACAACCACAAGGAGCTCCGAAAGCTAGTGCTTCCAAATAAACCTGTTGGACCATAACCTGGTGTTGTGTGATTGTTTTTGTAACTCCCTGTCTCCATGGATGCTGCCTGACCCGCTGTGAGCTCCAGCATTTTTTGTTTTCCAGGCAGAGGTCTGACCATCTCCATAGGCCCTGGGGATGCGATGGCACCCCAATTGCTGGGCACCCTTCCCCGAAACCAATGCAAAACATTGCCAGTTCTAGACATCTAAATTAGGAGCAGAAACTGATGGAGAGACTCCACAGGGAGAGGAACTGAATTAATATTTCTGTTGATGTATGTGTCCCTCCCAAATTGATATGCCAATCCCAATGGGCATCTCACCAATGGCACCCTCCTGACCACTGGCTAAATATTTATTTTCCTTTCACTGCATTCTGCAGGATCAAGGTGAAACCAGCCATTAGATTAGATTTTCTACAATATAGGAACAGGTCCCTTAGCCCAACAAGCCCCTGCAAAGAGTAACACACCCAGACGCATTCCCCTAATTAGTGCACCTAACACTATGGGCAATTTAGCACAGCCAATTCACCTAACCTTTGGATTGTGGGAGAAAACCCACACAGGGAGAACATGCAAACTCCACACAGAGAGTCACCCAAGACAGGAATTGAACCTGGGTCCCTAGCACTGGGAGGAAGCAGTGCTAACCACAGAGCTATCATGCCACCCCTGTCAGCCAATTCCAGCCCAACAACCAAATTAAAACCAGCCCCCAAGAATAGGACTCCATCACATTTCACGCTTTGTAGCCCAGGGAAATCACCTCTCCCGCTGAAATTAGCAACCCCACACAGGGAGATGATCAAATCCAGAATCTTTCTGCAAAGCAGTGCAGCACTAATTTTAAATTATGCCATTTAAAAAAAAATCTCATTGAGGACAAAGAGTAAGATCTGACGGGGTCTTGCTTAAACATGCCTCTTACTGTAATTTCAAAAATTTGCTCTCAAATTATCAATCTCAAAATATATAAGTCTTGAGATTGCATTATTTGATACTTAATACCATCTGAATACTTATATCTTTCAGCAGTCCTGATCTTAAAAGAGACATTAATTCATTCAAAACGAACAGATACACTGGTGTCTCTGCTTAAAATGGCGGCAAGGAAGATTTGAGACAAACGTAAATTAAATGATTTATACAATATTGTCAAACCATTTAACGGAAGGTTAAAATAGCATTGTTAACAGGTGAAACTAAATTGAAGTGCACATAAGATGCAGTGGTGAGAGTGCCAGGCTGGGCTTTTTCCTGATTAATAATTTATCTCAATGTAATAATGCTCTATGCTTTACAAATCTACATTCTAAATCATTAAGAAGGAAGTTAGTTAAGGAACAACTTGGTTCTTCTGCAGGACCTGTTAACTTAGTCAGGTCAGTTGAAGCACTTAACCAATAGCACAAAAATGTAGATCTACTTAAAACTAGAAAAAATTAATAATGCAAGTGATTGCAAATGCATTTTTCCTTCAGGAAGTCACGTTGTGATACTCCCACTCTGACACAACTTAGTAGCATTACAAAGACTTTTATAATCTGTAATAAACAAAATGTGATTATTACTCGACTTGTAAATCCTTACCAGATGGAGAGTGTGTGTGCTGTGTTGTGTGTATGTGTGTGTGTGTGTGTGTGTGTGTGTGTTGTGCGCGTGCATGTATGATGAAGATTAGAGTCATTAGCAATTCTGTGTAATGAATGGTGTCTTGTGCTCTTTTTTTCATGTGATTTTGTGGATCAGTGTAGAATATAATCAATTCCTGTTATTCATCACACGAAGAAGTAAGAACATGAGAAATAGAAGCAGGAATAGGCCACTCGAGTCGGTTCCATCGTTCAGAAAAATCATATTGGATTTTCTCCACTTTCTCACTCAATCTGTACAGCCCTTGACTCACTTAGTCAGCAAGATTCCATTGTTCTTTCACATTTTAATTGACAATGTTTCTGCTAAACTTGCCTTACCCAGGGTGGTCTGCAATACCAGTGAGTATGACTCTTGGCTGTAAGCCGTTTACCTTTGAAAAGTCATGACTTACATTGTTTTGGAAACTTCCCCCAATGGACTAACATGTTCATGAAAGTCCTGTTTATGTCAATTCGCTGCATATTCCAGATTATTGCAAGGCAGAATGAGTGATCTCTCTGGGGTACAGAATTCCAAACATTTGCAACCTCTGAGTGAAAAAAATGTTTCCTCATCTCTACTCTACATGGCCGATTCCTTACACAAAGTCTACAGTTCCTGGTTCTAGACTCTCCAACCAGTGGGAATGGCCTCTCATAGCTACCCTGCCAATGTCTCAAAGGGTTTTCCATGTTTCAATGAGATCACCTCTCATTCTTACAACCTCAGAGGATTATAAATGCATTCTATTCAATATATCCTCATAACATGGCCCTCTCAAGCCACAAATCAATCAAGTGAATCATTTTTACTTCAAAAATATCCTTTATTCATAAAAATATCTTTATATACATACATAGTCATTGAAGCAGTTTGGTTCTGCACAGCAGTGTATGAAGAAACAAACAAACATTGGAGTTTGGCTCCATCCAACAAACAAACCAAAGGTATCTCTTATTTGTACAACTATATTTACATATATTTGAAGCACTGGGAGGGTCCAATAACTGAGCGAGCCCCATTTAACTTTGGCAGAAAGACCTCAGACTGTGGCCTTTCCCCATTGTGTCTTGGCGGCAGCTGCCCCAGGCTTTGTTGTATCTCTAAGGCAAATATATCCTTCTTCAACACGGAGAACAAACTGACAACACTGCCATAGGCATAGTCGATGTACCATTGCATCAAGGTATCCTGACTTTCTGAATCTAACCCCCTTCTTACAATAAAGGCTAACACACACATTTTGCCTTCCTAATTGCTCCCTGCACCTTCATGTTAACATTTGCTCTGTCCTTCCAAGCAAAATCAACAGTATCAACATACCTCAGTAAGGATCAAAGATAGTGGAAGATCCAAATGCTGCACACTGAAAATCATAGAAAGTGTTGCATTCAATCTATCAATTTTTGACAAGTTATTTCTCTTGAAGTTAATCATTTAGATCAATCTCACAATCCTGCTCCCAATTTAATATACCCCTTTATCAAACAACTGCTCTTCAATGAATTGAGCTGCCCTGCTTCAGTGTTCCAAATTCTGAGCACACACTCTAAAGAATTTGGTCTCAAACTCCTCCTCGATTCTTTTGTGCTTTTTTTTCACTGTTGTGCCCACACTTGTTATCATCTCACCGATCGATCACTATTTACTTCATCATAATCCATCACACTAACCATTATTAAATCATCCCAGGACCTTTGAAGAAAACAAGCCTCTTATGCTGAAACTCTATAATGATGCAAATAGCTTTTTCTATACGACTGCCCACATGATATAGAGGGTTCTGACAAGTTGTCTAGTCCCTTAGTTCCACCATTAAGGTACACCCCTAAGACTTAAAATACTACTTCTTTCAGTGAACATGGTCACCATGGTAACTTCGTGGCTAGCCCTGCTGCCTCATTGTGGCAGGAATCCGGCTTCAGTTCCAACCTTTGGTGACTGCATGTTTGGAGTTGTCATGATCTCCCCATGTTGTGTGGGTTTCCTCCCACAGTCCAAAGATGTGCAGGTTAGGTGGATTGGCCATGATACATTGTGTAGGTCAGGTGGATTAGCCATGGTAAATGTGAGGTTTTGAGGATAGGATTGGGGGACTGAGTCTGGGTGAGATGCTCTGTGGAGAGTTGGTGAAGACTTGATGGGCTGAATGGCTTTTTTTCTACACTGTAGAGCATCTATATTTTGGCTAGTTGTGCTAACATGTCTTCATGTGACTCAATGTTAAATTTTGTTTGGTAATCCTTCTGTGACATGTCTGTGGATATTGTATGGCATCAAAAGCATCTGTTGTTGATTAAATTGCTGCTTGCCTACCTAATGACCATTTTCCCATGGCTTTTCTCCTGCCTGTAGAGTTCTCTAACACTCCACATTAGCTTTCCTCTTCTGATTCTTGCCTCTTGTGCATAACCTGAGTTTCCAATTCTCCACTATTGCCGGCCTTAATTTCTTCGGCCAAGGCTCTGGAATCCTTTCCTTAGTTGAAGAGTCAATAACAAGGGGGGCATCATTTGAAGGTGAAAGGCAGAAGGTTTAGAGGGAATTTGATGAAATAAATGTCACCCGAAGGGTGGTGGCAATCTGAAATGCACTGCCTGGGAGTGTAGGAGACACAGGAAGCCTCACAACCTTTAAGAAGTACATGGATGAGCCATTGATATGTCACAACATTCAAGGCTATGAGCTGGAAAGTGGGACTAGTGTAGATAGGCTGGCACAGACCTGACTGGCCGAAAGGTCTTTTCTGTACTGCATAACTCTTTGAACCTCTCTGTTTTCTTACCTCCCTTTTAACTACTTTAAGACATCCTTTAGCCATTACTCTTGGATGTAGAGGTGCTGGTGTTGGACCAGGGTGGACAAGGTCAGAAGTCACATGAAAAAAGGCCATTGTCCAATAGGTTTATTTGAAACCAAAGAGCTAATGTTAGAAGTCACACGACACAAGATTGTATGTCCAACAGGTTTATTTGAAATTACAAGCTTTCTGAGTGCTGCTTCTTTGTCAGGTGATGGACGTGATTTCAAATAGACCTGTTGGACTATAACCTGATGTCATGTGACTTCTAACATTAGCTCTTTGATCTACTTTTGGTCACCTGTCCTAATATCTGCCTTTGTGGTTCAGTGTCAACCTTTGGTCATGAAAGCAATCCCGTAAAAAGCTTTAGGATCAGTTACAATATTAAAGATGCTGCATAAATACAAGTTGCTATTATACTGAAAGTCCTACTTGCTTACAGTGAAAATCTCAGTTTAGTCCAGACTTATGAGGAGCAACGAATGAATCCAAGAAGCTTGACTTGTCGTGAATAAATTTTTGTGACACGCAAAGCAGCAAACTTTGGGAGATTTCCTACAGCTGGAATCTTTCAAGCAATCCTAAAGACACCCAGAAATATCACCCATTAGAAAATCTATTTGAATTTATTCACAGTGCAGCAACACTTAGCTGCAAAAAGGAAATCATCAGTGATTGAATTGTTGGCCACAATGCGTCAAATTGTTTGGGTGTAATCTTACTGAGTGCTTAAAATACGATTTTTTCTGAGAGATTCTATTCCATTCCAGCTGTAACAAAAGAGTCTCAAACTGAGTATTATTTGGTAATGTGTGCCTTGAGTATCAAGACAGACTCACTAAAGGATCCAAAGCATTGTGTGGATTAAAGTCTGAAAAAAAAATGTTGAGATTGCAGTGATTTTAGCTAACTGTCAAACAACTGCACTTGATCCTGCTGCGCTCTCTGTTACATCAAACTATCAGCGTGCAGTTTCTAAGACCGTCAAAACTCCAATTATCCTAAACCTTTTGGCTACTTAAAAGCAACATACTTGCAGTTTTGTTTTTGATGATCTTGAAGATGTCACAGGTTTAAAGTAAAACAAGCCTTCAGTAAATCTGGAAGGTGGTATTGTTAGTTGCAACTGGGATCCTGCAGCTCTGTCTTTGTAGATTTGTTTGGAGGGCCTTTCAACTTTTGACCTTATTACAGCCTTGGTCTAAACGAGGAGAAAACAGTCCATCTCCAGAGGTGAGGTGTGGCAAATGCCCTTGACATTGAGACTGAGTGCAACATCAAGCAAAACCAGAGTCAATGGGAATCAGAGGGAAAACTCTCTGTTCGCTGAAGACATACTTACCACAAAGGAAGATGGTTGTGATAATTGAAGGTCAATCATCTCAGCTCCAACATGTCTCTGGAGGAGTTGAATGAATGATTTATTGTCACATGTACTTTTCTTTGAAATACAGTAAAATACAGTGAAAAGCTTTCATGTGTCACCATACTTAAGTCATTCTGATAGTTTAAGAATAGGAAAATGAAAAACTTAAAAAGAAGTTAATCTATGTACGAGTTCTGAGCCATTTTCACCCTGGGACTGATTCACCTTCGTCACCACCAGCACTGCACCCAGCCAACGATGAAGTCCATCAATTGTCAGGCACCATCTTTCGCCTCTGGACCCACCTCACTGACGTTACTCAGGATTCGCATTCCTCCACCCTGGGCTGCCTCTCCTCTGCTCACCCTCTCCCACACTGGGCTCACTCTCTCCCATGTTGGGCTCACTCTCTCCCACACTGGACTCACTCTCTCCCACACTGGGCTGACTCTCCTCTGCTCACTCTCTCCCATGTTGGGCTCACTCTCTCCCACACTGGACTCAGTCCCTCCCACACTGGGCTCACTCTCTCCCACATTGGGCTCACTCTGTCCCACACTGGACTCACTCTCTCCCACACTGGGCTCACTCTCCCCCATGTTGGGCTCACTCTCTCCCACACTGGGCTCACTCTCTCCCACACTGGGCTCACTCCCTCCCACACTGGACTCACTCCCTCCCACTGGGCTCACTCTCTCCCACTGGGCTCACTCCCTCCCACTGGGCTCACTCTCTCCCACACTGGGCTCACTCTCTCCCACACTGGGCTCACTCCCTCCCACTGGGCTCACTCTCTCCCACACTGGGCTCACTCTCTCCCACACTGGACTCACTCCCTCCCACTGGGCTCACTCTCTCCCACTGGACTCACTCCCTCCCACTGGGCTCACTCCCTCCCACAAGTACAGGGATACGGGAGTACAGTGAAAAATTTACAATGTCACCAATCATGGCACCATCTTAGTTGCAAGGCACCTATGTAAAAAAACTTAAGGACAATGGTAGAAAAATAAAGAAATCAGTTAAAAGCTCAACATTATAGTTCTCCTCAGTATAAAGGAGCAAATAAGAAATAAAGTTAAACATTCTAAATTACAGAAATAATTCAACCACTGACCCTTGACATTTAATGACATGATCTTTGTTCATAAGCTACTTACATAACATCTGGGGATTACCAGCAGCCATAAAATGAACTGGTTTAGACAAATAAATATATGGGCTATGAGAGCAAGTTAGAAGCTAGGAATTCTGTGCTGAGTAACTTGTTTGCTGACTCTCCAAAGCCTGCCCATCATCTACAAGGCGCATGCTGGGAATGGGTTTAAATACTCCCCACTTGCCAAGATTGGGGCAGATCCAATAGCACTCAAAAAGGTGTAAACCCATCCAGGACAAAGAAGTCCCCACCATAATTGTCACCCCATCCACCAACTTCAACATTCACCACCAATGTCAGCACTGTGTGGCATCTACACAATGCCCTGCAGCGACTCACTGAGGCATCTTTGACAGCATCTTCCAAACCTGTGACCTTTACCCCTTAGAAGGACAAGGGCAGCAGATACACGTGAACACACCAAACCATACTCTTTATGACTTGGAAATATTTTGCTGTCCTTCACTGTTGCGGAGACAAAAATTTATTTCTGAACAATGCTGTGGATCTCAAATTTCCAAGGACTGCATTAATTCAGGAAAGTAGCTCACCATCACCTTCTTAAAGCCCCTAGATGAATGCGGTGATGTATTTATAAGGTCACTAGGCTAGTAATGCAACACCCCAGAGCATTGGTTCGAATCACATCAGAGCAGGTGGTGAAGTTTGAATTCAATATTTCAACAAAAAGCTCTGAAGTGATAAATAAGCTACTCTAATGATAGAGTGAGTAAAAGTTGCTGGAGAAACTCAGCAGGTCTAGCAGCATCTTGCAGAGGAAACAACATCAGTGGTTTTGACCCTTCCAAAGAAGCTCTGATTCCTCTACACAGATGCTGTCAGACCTGCTGAGCTTTTCTAGCAGTTTCTGCTTTTGTTTTGTTTCAGATCTCCTGGTTTTCCTTTTGTTTATTTTAGTCTAATGACAACTCTGTGACTTGTCATAAAAACCCATCAACTTCACAATTGTCCTTTAGAGAAGGAAATCTGCCATTCTTCCCTGGTCTGGCCTCTAAGTGACTCCAAACACAGAGCAATGTGATTAATTTTTAACTGGCCCCAGGCAAATAGGGGTGGGCAAAAACACACACACACTGGTAGTTCTCCTGTAACATGGTAGTTGCGTTCCCGTCTGATACTGCGTTATAGAAAATCACTCAATATAAATAACAGGGCCAATGGGAAAAACAGGGTTGGGGGCAAACCACCAAAAATATCAGTAAAAATTTAAACAAAAACAGTAGTTAGCCTCACACAAATGAGAGCACAGACTAAGTAATTCTTTAAGCCATAAATCTTAATGGAATAACACAGTAAATACAATGCTTTAGCACTAAAATATCTGACTACAGCACTATACCTTTCACAGAGCTCTTCCCCAGAAAGCGCGCGAGCCAACTGACCATATGGTGCTGATGCGGACATCCAGTCCTCCCCAAGTTACTCCCCTGGTTTGAAATAAACTTCCTTCTAAATGTAGACCACCATTCCCAGTTTCAAGGTTTTCAGAGCTGATTGCATTCCTGTTTTAACTGAACACACTGAATTTGCACCTTGCAGACAGAGGATCCTGAGGCTGCATTTTGCTGTTCAGCTAGTACCGGGGATGGGAAATCGTGTAACGGTGAACGGGAATTCAGTCAAATCAAAAAAAGATTCATTAATCACATTACAACCTAATCGCATTTAATAAACGCGCGTTATAGGAGGAATACCTGTATTCCTTTGAACTAAGGAAACAAGGGAATGGTTGCAGTCTGGAAATACATTGTAAATCTGATGTATCTTCTAACTGTTGCCATAACCCATTTTCACTGGAAGTACCAGGGAAATGACACTATATCTGCCCAGATCCTGAAAAACATGTGATCAAAGAATGCTGCCTATGTTAGCTCACTAATTGCCTTGATTTTGAAATTCTTATCCTTCTAACCAAGTTACTTCATGGTGTTAATCTTCACTAACATTGAAACCCCCAATTTTTTTTTTAATTCATTCACAGGATGTGAGCATCTCCTCCCACAGTTCAAGTGGCAAGTTACAGTCAGATCACACAAATGCCAGAAAATGACCATCTCCAATGAGAATTAGAATTAGGTTCTATTATCATGTCTGTTCAAATACAGGGACATAGGAGTACAGTGACAAGTTTACAATGATGTGCAGGCTAGGTGGATTAGCCATGGGAAATGCGGAGTTATAGGGTAGTGGGAGCTGGGTCTGGGTGGGATGCTCTTCAGAGGGTTGGTGTGGACTCGATGCACCAAATGGTCTGGTTCCACAGTGCAGGGACTCTGCGGGCAATTTATTCCATTAAAGGTGCCACATAAATGCAAGATTTTATTGGATCCAGGTGACTGTTGCTGGTCACTTCACTCACAAGGCCAACTCACTGTTTCATTTTTGATTTGAAAATTGGAGCAATGGCTGTGTCTGTAATAAATCCCACAGAGAATTAAAGAGAAACATCTTTACCCAGTAAGTAGTGACAATTTAGAACTCAATACCAGATGGAATAGTTGATGTTAGTAATATAGATGTATATAGTATGCAGGGAGAAGCTGGATAAACATAATAAATGAGGAAGGAATTGAGTGTTATCCTGATAATGTTCGGTGATAGGTAAGAGTTAGCACATACAGGGCTTGATTGCTCAGCTGGGCCAGGGGGTCTACTTCACTGCATTCAGTATAAATTCACTTAAGGACATCCCACTGAAACACATTTGAGATTGGAAAAGCAATCTCTGAGGACTATCAGTGCAAATCCCAAACTGTAAAGCTCTGTATTTTTGATTATAACTCTTATTGATCTGAGCATTGGTGCAAATTTACCTATTATTAACGAGGCAGTCTCAAGACAACAGCAATAACAAGGCAGACAGTAACACTCTCTCTGTTCTATTGGAATAATGTAGATTTTTAAAATATTTCATACTTCGAGCCAAATAAAGGCTGGGTGAAAGATAAGAGCCTTTTACACCAACTTCTATTTTTCTTTTTCTTTTTCTAACTTCTTTCTTTTGAAAGTTCATTCATGGGGTATGGACACCATTGGCTAGCCCAGTATTGTTGCTCATCCCTAACTGCCCTGGAGAAAGAGGGGTGAGCTGCCTCTTGAACCATTGCACTCCTAGGGGGTGTCGGGATATTCTACAGCTTATCATAGAGTCCTCCAGCATGGAAACAGACCCTTTGGTCCAACCAGTCCATGCTGACCATAATCCCAAACTAAACTAGTCCCACATACCTGCTCATGGCCCATATCCCTCCAAACATTTCCTATTCATATATCCATCCAAATATCTCATAAACATTGTAACTGTACTGCATCCATCCCTTCATTCCACACGCGGACCACTCACTGTGTTAAAAATTTGCCTCTTATTTTTTTTTAAATCTCTCTCCTTTAAAATGTACCCCCTCGTCTTGAAATTCCCCATCTTAGGGAAAAGACAACTACTCTCAGCTGCCTTCCCCCCGGCCCCACCCCCACTCCCATTTATCTCTCCACCCCCGAGCTTCATTCCTGATGAGGGGCTTTACCCAAAATGTCAACTCTTCTGCTCCTCAGGTGCTGCCTGACCTGCTGTGCCTTTCCAGCACCACACTCTCGACTCTAATCTCCAGCATCTGCAGTCCTCACTTTCACCTAAAAGACAACTACCTCCAACTCTATCTGCACCTCTCATTATTTTATAAACTTCTATCAGGATTTTGACCCAGTGAAGGTTACAAGCCCACACGCTGTTCTGACTTGGAACGAGTTTGCAGGTGGTGATGTTCTCATGTATCTGCTGCCCTCAGCCTTCCACACAGTCGTAGTCACAGGTTTGGAAGGCTGAGGGCAGGTCAGCTCCTCGAATGGTGCAGCTTGACTCAATGGACTGAGTAGCTTACTTCTGCTCCTCTGTCTTATGGTCTTACATATGGGGCTATCAGCCTTGGTGAGTGTCTGCAGTGCATCTTGCAAATGGTGCACACTGCTGCCACTGAACATCAGTCAAAGAGGGGGAGAATGCTGAATGTGGTGGATGGGAACACCAGTCAAAAAGGTTGCTTTGTCCTGGATAGTGTCGAGCTTCTTGACTGTTGGAGGAGCTTCACTCACCCAGGCAATTGTTGAGTGTTTCAAGCATGCTCTCTTTTAGTTTCAGATATCCAGGATTTTTCTGCTGTTAAAGGAGGGGCTTTTTCATGAGAATACATACGATCCTGTTCACTCCTGAATCAACTTGATTAATACCAACGAATCTTTCAAAGAATGGCCCCAAGGCTCAAATTTATTTATTGGCTGATTTCAGGGCAATACTACTTGAAGAGAGAGAAGATTAAAAACCCTAATGAACCTGTTCAGTGCTCCATAGACTCCCTACAGTGAGGAAGCAGGCTATTCAGCCCAGTACGTCCACACCAACCCTCTGAAGATCATCCCATCCAGACACGCCCTCATCCCCGTAATTCCACATTCCCCAGGGCTAAACCACCCAGCCTGAAAACTTTGGGCACTTCAGCATGGCCAATCCACCAGATCTGCATATAGTTGGGCTGTGGGAGGAAATCAGAGGTCCTGGAGGAAGCCCATGCAGACACAGGGAGAGTATGCAAACTCCACACAGACAGTTGCCTGAAGGTGGAACCAAACCTGGGCCCCTTGTGCTGTGAGGCAGCATTGCTAACCACTGACCCACTGTGCTGCCCCAGTGTTGTGGCACACCTCTGGAGTAGGTGAGACTTGAACCCAGATCTTCAGGTTCAGAGGCCATACTGTCACTGCACCTCAAGAGCCAAGTTGCCTCAAGTTGTATCCTCCCGTTGTAAGGGAGAGCTTGTTGTGGATGATTCTGGAAAGAAGGAGTTTACTAAGTATGACCAAAGAGAGGAATGTTGCAAAAGCTTCTCATCTGGTCAGTACAAAGGCAAGAGAGCCAAACCTGTAAACAGTCACAACAATTTAAACTGCAGCTGGAAAAGTGATTGATTGGGTGCTGCTCCCTTTTCTCATGTGGCATAAATTGTCAGTGATCCTTCTGAAATCTAGCATTCTTGCATTAGTCCTGACGAGTACAAAATGAAAACCTTCGTCAAGTTGCCTCTCTGTCCAGCAATGTCCAAGATCTGCATGATGAAGTTTCACTGTAACAAGCTGACGGGAAACAACAGACTTGCAAGTGCCCCACGCAAGGACCGAACCCTTACCATCACCAGACTGACCCTGTTGATCGTGCGAACTGTCTGTGCCAGCGTAACAAACCCTCACCATCACCAGGTTGACCCTGTTCCTTGTGCAAACTGTCTGTGCCAGTGTTGCGTAAAGTTTGTGAGAAATATTTGAGAAAACAGCTGTTGCAGAATAGCCTGACTTTAAATAAAGGGGACTGTGAGGCTGAATGTGGGCTTTGTGTGGCAACACTTTCAGCTTCTTGAAAGGCATCCAGTGCCCACAGGGAGGTTGCAAAGGAACCTCACTGTGTGTGACTGTGTGCGTGTCTGTGTGTGTGTGCATGTATGTGTGTGTGTGTGTGTGTGTGAGAAAGAATGTGTGTCTGTGTATCTGTGTGAGTCTGTATGCGTGTGAGCCTGTCTGAGTCTGTGAGTCTGTGTGTGTGAGAGAGAGTGTGTGTCTAAGTTTGTATGTGTGAGTCTGTGTGTTAAGTCTGTGTGTGTGTGGGAGAGATTGTGTGATTATGTGTTTGTGTGCATATGTGTGAGAGGAAGAGTGTATGTGTGTGAGAGAGAGAGTGTGTGGCTGAGTATGTGTGTGTGTGTTTGTGTATCTGTGAGAGAGAGAGAGAGTGTCTCTGTGTGTGTGTGTGTGTGTCAGAGTTTGTCTGCATGATGAAACATTCAGTTTAAAAGCATCCATTCTCTCTCCTTGAATTGTTGTCAGTTCCTTAAAAAGACATTACCCTGAGTCATTTGAGAGGTGACAGATGTTGCTGTGGGATTCTTGCTATCCTGCTTCAAGCCTAAATAAAAAGTGAAAAGACATAAAAAGGGAATTTGCTTTTGCCAAAAAAGCAGAGATACTTACTTTAAATCACCCAGTCACTGGCAACTCCCCCTCCGTCCGTTCAACAAATGTCTTCGTGAACATGCCTGACTGGTACACTTGCAAAGCTAAGCCCTTTGCCATTCAATTCAGGGTCAGTTCTCCTGCTGGTGACGATGACCCAAGCTCCCCTCTTATTCAGCAATGATGAGCAGAACGAATTGAGGGATTTTTTTTGTCCAGGCACCAGCATGGGAACAGGAGGAGGTCTGTAACAACAGTACTCTATCAGAATGTGCGAGCTAGTCTTCCCTTTCAAAATGAAACGCACAGATCCGAGCCCCACAATTGCACCGTAAGATTAGATTTGATACACTCAATATTAAGACATGGTTCCGTTCAAAAAAGTAGGTAGTAACAACATCAGAGCGGTACAACAACTTCCCTCCAGGGAACAGAAGGAAGCCATGTTGCCTAATTTATTGAGTTACACTGAATTACACACTTAAAGCAGGGTGGAAGAGAAAGTGCGGCGAATGGCAGATTGAAAAAAGTGCTGGGATCAAAGTATTTCTAACACTGAGACAGACCGAGGTGCTGAGCACTTGAACATGATGAAAAACAATCTAGCAATTTGTATTAAGAAACAAGACGCCAGGATCAATGATGAGTCCCTGTGAAAGCATCATAGTAAAACAAGCAATATTAAAGATTTATACTCTACCCACTGGCAGGGATATACCGAACAACTGGGGTTTACATTTCAGATCTTTGTGCTGTCTTCAAACCAATCTTACTCAAATGTCTGATACTAATAAGATCTTGTAATTGTCTGAATATGTATGTTTGCATGTCTATTTGTGTATGTCTGAGTCTCTGTGTGTTTATGTGTGAGTCTGGGACTGTATGCCTGAGAATATGTATGGTTTTGCCTTTGTATGTGTGAGTTTGTGTATGTGTCTGTGTTTGTGCATGTCTGAGTCTATATGTGTATGTCTGTATCTGTTTGCGTGTATGATTGCATGAACCTGTGTCTATTTGTGAACGTCTGTCTGTTTGTGGGTATATTCGCTTATATATGTGTGTATTTGTGTATATCTGTGACTGTTTGTGTAAATGTCCGCTTATATATGGGTGAGGCTGTGTGTATTTGTGTCTGTGTGAGTCTGTATGTTTGTGTGAATGTGTGAGTCTGTGTGTGTTTGCATGAATGTGTGAGTCTGTATGTGATGATATGTATGTGTGAGTCTGTGCATGTTTGTGCATGTGTGAGTCTGTTTGTGTGTGTGTCTGAGTTTATGAGCTCTGATGAAGAGTTGTCTTGACTCGAGACGTTAGCTTGCTCTCTTTCCAGGGATGTTTCCTGACCCACTGTGATTGCCAGTATTTGAGATTAAAATGTGTGCTGGACAGCGCACACTGAGCCAGTATGAGTGTGGAAAAGTTACTCATCCATTGGCACAGAGTTATCACAGCCCAGCCTGAGAGGCTTGAGTTTCTAAATGTCCTTTTTCCATTATTGAATGGGAACAACTTCAGGGCTATTTCTCATCAAGACATTTCAAATGGAGACATATGCATTCAGGAATGTCTTCAGGAGAACGTTACAAGACGGAGTAGTAATATGATCACTGAGCTTGGTCAGCATTTTAGCTTGTTTACAGATTCCTATTTAATCTTGGGATGTGTGCACCAATGCCAGCAATGACTGCCAATTGCCCTTGAGAAACAAACACAGAAGTTGCAGGAGAAACTCGGCTGGTCTGGCAGCATCTGTGGGGAGAAAACAGAGTCAACCATTTGGGTCCAGTGACCCTAAATCAAACTGCCTTTAAGAAGGTGGATTCAAGCAGCCCTCTTGAACTGCTTCAGTCCTTGAGGTATAGGCAGGCCCATTATGTCACGAGGGAGGGAGTTTTGAGAGTTTTGACCCAGTGACAGTGAAGGAACAGCAGTATATTTCCAAGTCAGGATGGTGAGTGGGGGTGTCAAGGGCAACTTCCAGGTGGTGGTTATCCCATGTATCTGCTGCCTTCATCCTGCTGGATGAAGGGGGTCATAGGTTTGGCAATGAATCCTGTAGATGGGATACACTGAGCGGGGGATGAATGGGGTGAATGTTTTGGGTCACATATGGGGATCCAGTCAACTGGATTATATTGAATGTCTTGAACATTGTTGGAAATGTTACAACTTTCACCAAAAATAAGAAAGTGGCAAAGGCTAAACATAAAGTGTTTGATTGTCCACTGTCGACCAAGTGACCAGCTGAGAAACATTTGGAGGGCATCCCCCATTTCCATCCATCCCCAGTGCACTTCTGATTGAATTGACCTGAAAATATGTTGCTGGAAAAGCCAGCAGGTCAGGCAGCGTCCAAGGAGCAGGAGAATCGACGTTTCAGGCATGAGCCCTTCTTCAGATTCCTGAAGAAGGGCTCATGCCCGAAATGTCAATTCTCCTGCTCTTTGGATGCTGCCTGACCTGCTGTGCTTTTCCAACAACACATTTTCAGCTCTGATCTCCAGCATCTGCAGTCCTCACTTTCTCCTGATTGAATTGCCCACTGAGAATAGATGAGCCCAGTACCAGAATTCGTGACTCAATTCATGCACAAGCGGGCAGAGGGTACAATGTGCTCATATGGCACATTGCATTCAGAGTGACAGTTCCCTACCCAAACTGTTCCAAGCCAATTAGAAAGAAGGGTCTTTAGATTTTTACAGTAATGGTGTCTAGGACCAGATGTTTTAGCCTCAGAATAAGAGAGGCTATTATTTAGTTTAATTTAAGAATGAGATGAGGAGGATTTTTTTCTCTCAGAGAGCTGTGAGTCTTCAGAACTCCTTGCCACAGAGAGCTGTGGAGGCAGAATCATCGAGACATAGAACATAGAACATAACAGCGCAGTACAGGCCCTTCGGCCCTCGACTTTGTGCTGACCTTGGAACCAATCTGAAGCCTATCTATCTTACACTATTTCATTTTCATCCATATTTATCCAATGACTGTTTAAATGCCCTAAAGTTGGCGAGTTTACCATTATTGCAGGCAGTGCATTCCACGCCCCTACTACTCTCTGAGTGAAGAACCTATCCCTGACATCTGTCCCATACCTATCACCTCTCAGTTTAATGCTACGTCCCCTTGTGCTCACCATCACCATCCAAGAAAAAGAGATAGAGAGAATGCAGCATGGAAATAGACTTTTCGGTCCAACCCGTCCATGCCAACCAGATATCCTAAAGTACTCTAGTCCCATTTGCCAGCACTTGGCCCCAAACCCTCTAAACCCTTCCTATTCATATACCCATGCCTTTTAAATGTTGTAATTGTACCAGCCACCACCACTTCCTCTGGCAGCTCATTCCATATACCCCGTATGTATATTTATGGCTGAGATAGATAGATTCTTGACTGGTTAAGGAATAAAGGGGAAAGCGTAGGAAAGTGGATATAAGGAATGTTGGATCATCCATGATCTTATTTAATGATGGAGCAAGCTCGAGGGGCTGAATGGGCACTCCTGTTCCTATAGTCTATAGTTTTACATTAACAGTAGTTGACTGCTGGTCTCAAGTTCCTGTGTTCACTGAAAGAATCTAAATGTGTTATCTTTGTGTTATTCTCTTTAATCACCTTCATTTGAATGGGGTGCGGCGTTCTCCCTTTTCAATTTGAAACACTAGCTTTTGAGAAGTAGATTTCTATGAAATATCACTTGTTTTTCGATAGGTTTTTGTAACTTCTGTAAAACCAAAACAGATGCTTGTTAAAGAACAACACCAAGATGCATTTATCTAGCACTTTTAACACCATAAGGATTGCAAAGCACACTCAAGGTTATGCGTGATTGTTTTAATGGATAGCAAATGGTGAAAGCAATTAATACATTTAAAATTTAAGGCAATTAAGGTAATTAGATTAAGATTAAAGGTAATTGTGGAAAGAAGCAATAATGACATGTGGAGAAACAGTGAGTGGGTATGATCAAGAATGCACTGCCTGAGAGTGTGGCGGAGGCAAGTTAAATGCAAGCAGTCAATTGATGATTATTCAAAAAGGAAGAATGTTCAGGGTTACAGGGAGAAAGTGACACTAAGTGACAGGAGAGCTAATGTAGACCCATTAAGTCAAATTCTCTCCTTAAGTACTGTTACAATTCTCTGATACTGTAAAACAAAAATGTAAAGACTACCTCTCTGTCTGTGTGACAGAATAAATGTGAATCAAGTGCATGAAGGGTTTGTATGCGTTATATTGCAGGCCATAATCTTGGGACGGCTCAGCTTTATTTCTCTGGGACAGACAGAGTGCTCTTTAGTGGCCGTGAAGTGAAAGTCTCTACATCTGTCCAACGATCGTTCAATGAATGACAAAGGTGCAGTTGCCAATAGTGACCACATCTTTTGACCTCACGTACAACTTGAAAGAGAGTTCTTGAAGCATGCACAGTTTGATGTGCTCCATAATGATGTTGTGACAGCTGGTGTATCAACATGGGTTGGTAGTTTGAAAAGACAAATTCAGGACAGCACAGGGTTCTTTGAGATGACTGATGTAATTTATTAAGGTACTGCGCATTTGCATCTCTGCTTCAGTATGTAAGAGCAATGGCTGAAATACTGTGACGGGAGGAATTTTGGCATTCACCTGTGCGGAGTCCTATCGTTCCATGGCTTGCCTGACCAAAGAAACCTTTCATCCCATGAATAAAATCAGAAAATGATGAAAATAAACAACAGGTTAGGCAGCATCTGTGGCGAGACAAACAGATTTAGCAACTTAGGTCATAATCTCTCTGCAGAACTTCCTTCAGTCCATATTGCCCAGTGACATATCATTTTGTTTGTTCACTTTACTGACACTACACTCGATTGTAAATATAGAGTTTGAACTATTGAATGAATTGCTAGTCATAAGATATTCCTCACCGCTAAAATCAGAGAGCTTGATATTTGATGTGCTTTTATGTTGAAAATTACCAAAGGCTTTAACTTTGCTTCGTTAACCATACAGACAAGTATACCCAACAAATCTTCTTTTGAAGATCTCTCTTCTTTGTGGTTTTGCCCCTGTGCGTATTCAAATTCACGAGTGCTACATCCACGTTGCTGATGTGCTTTAATGTCCTGTTCTTGCTGCTGCGTAACAACCAACCACTGGAAATTGGTCGTTTTAGCAACAAGATGTTTTGGTAGGCTGTGAGCAATCTTGATATTTTGTCACATTCCATAAAACCGCTACCCCAGCTAACGATTTGTCTGAAATCTTTTCTTGACTCAAGGTGAGATTTGGCTCACTGAAGAACAGCCTATCAGATAATCAACTGATGGGGAACAGAAGACAGCTGGACTGATCAGATGATGCTCTCAAATCCTGTCCTGCAAAGGTAGGAGGCATTGTGGCACTCCACTGCACTCTCCATAATTTCTCCAGAGAGGTGGAAAACGTGAAGAGGATGTGATCCTGGAGGGAGACATCTCATTGGAATGGGAACATGGGCTCAGAGAGGAGGAGGACAAAATGGAGGCAGAGAGAGAGATGATATTGAGGTGGCCTCCTCCTGCCACTCCTACAAAAGCAAGCTAACCTCCACTCCCGTAATCTCCAGCATTAGATCGGCATCAATGAAGAGAAGTGTCTTCCTGACCTGGGTGTCAGATATCTGGTTCCCCTGTCAATTCTGACTTCGCAGTGGTGTTGGGAGCGGCTTTTCCACAAACATTCACCCTTAGGACCATGGCCAGAGTCAGTGAAGGCTAATGGTGAGTGTCCAAATGAATCATACCCTTCATCTGACACACCTCCATTCCTGTCCCCATGCTTCAAATTGGATGGGAAATCTATCAAGGATCATTCCATGGGAAAATTTGAACTTCAGTCCATTTGCTACTGGAGGTGTGTTTCTGCAGCAGAAAGAGGGGTGACCCTGGTTTCCCTCCTCAGGATGAAATCCCAGCCCTGTATTTTAGAAGGGTTTCATTGATTACAAAAGAACTTTGAGTTCATAAAACATGCTCAATAAATGTGGGTACTTCCTCTTACACATGGGACAATTAAGTCGGAGCTTGGTCTTTTGCTTGAATTGCCTCTCCATATTTACCAAGTTATGCAGTGGTCTATTAATTATTTCTTGTGTAGATATAACATCTTTGTTGAGTTGACTTACCCCAGAATTTGGTTCTCCTGCCTCACGGTACATGTTTTTTTTTGAAGCCTGAGTTTGGGGAGCAGGGAAGCTGGCTTTCCCAAAGGGAAAACAATATTTGATGCTCCAACATGCTCAATTTGCTGATCAAACCAGCTTCAGAAAGTCTGTGTCTGTGAGGGAGGAGAAGCTAATTTATAAAGCAGCACTAAGTGATGGCCTAGTGGCACTATCACGAGACCAATAATCCAGAAACTCAGCTAATGTTCTAGCAACCGAGGTTTGAATCCTGCTGATGGTTGATAGTAGAATTTGAATTCAATAGGGGAAGAGGGAGATCTGGAATTAAGAATCTACTGATGACCATGAAACCATAATTGGGAAAACCCATTTAGCTTAAAGGGAAGGAAATCTGTCATCCTCATCTGGTCTGACCTACATGTGATTCCAGACCCATAGCAATGTGGTCAACTGCCCTCTGTGATGACTGAGCAAACCACTTAGTTCATGGGCAGCTAGGGATGGGCAATAAATGCTGACCAGCTAATGATGCCTTTGTCCCAAAATAAACTTCCTCCCTCATCTCAGAATGGCCTGGAGGCTGATAATGCTCCTGGTATTAATGATACCTATCTTCAGCACAGATATGGTGGAATTCTGCCACAAGGTGTCAGCAATTCTTAGATGCTGCACCTGTGATGGCTTTTACCTTCTACCTTGTGCATGCTTACTCTTGGAGAGTCAGTTAGCTCAGTTGGCTGGATGACTGCTTTATGATGTAGAGTGCCATTAACAGCGTGGATTCAATTCCCACGCCAACTGAGGATCCTCCTTCTCAACCTCTCTCCCCTCACCTGAGGCATAGTGACCCTCAGGTTAAATCCCCAGCTGTCTCACTTTAATGCGAGAGTAGAGCTCCAGGACTGTAGCTACTCTTCTGTATTCTGAAAGACGTGCTTTTGTGGATGTCAGAACTATAACAAATATGGAGAAACTCAGCAGGTTCTGTGAAGAGAGAAGTGAAGTTAACTTTTCAAGTCTGGTATGACTTCTTCAGGACAACTCTGACAAATCAGATTCAAAACATCAGCTTTGTTTTTCTCTCTGACCTGCTGAGATTCCCCAGCATTCTCAGTATTTGTTTCAGATTTCCAACATCAGCACTATTTTACTTTCACAATGACAAGAATCAGCCATTCAATCTCTTTCAGTTCTTCAGTCCGATTGTGACAGATCTGCATCTCAAATCCTCTAATCCACCTCACTCCCACGACCCTTGTCTGACAAAGATCTATTGATGTCACGATTGAGAACTTTCTCAGTTCGAGAGAGACAGACTTCCAGATTTCCTCTGCCTTCTGCATGAAAATGTGTTTCTGGAAATCAACACTGAGTGTCATTGCTCTGATTTTAAAGTGATGTCCCTATACCCCTATACATGGACTCCCTGATCAAAGAAAATAATTGTGCTCCATTTCCCCATCACCTTCTTCCAGTCCCCATCCTATATTTTATTGCGTTGTCTCCCCTGTTCACAGATGATACTTCTTGAAGTGCATGAGATTAATGGCTAACATGCTGGAGTTTATCATCAGTTCAGCAAATCCTGACAGTGTGGAAACAGGCCCTTCGGCCCAACAAGTCCACACTGACCCTCCGAAGAGTATCCCACCCAGACCCATTCTCCTAGTACTCGACATTTACCCCTGACTAATGCACCTAACTTACACACCTCCGAACACTATGGGCAATTTAGCGTGGCCAATTTACATGACTTGCACATCTTTGGATTGTGGGAAAAAACTGGAGCATCCGGAAGAAACTCACGCAGCCACGGGGAGAATGCGCAAACTCCACACAGACTGTCACCCGAATCTGGAATGGAACCCAGGTCCCTGGCGCTGTGAGACAGCAGTGCAAACCACTGAGCCACCATGCCACCCACTTGGCATACTGTCAGGTCATACAGAACTTCTGAGGAGAGAAGATTCTAGTGGGGTTCACCAGAATAGTGACCCTGGAAATAGTGTGAATAGTGAATAAACGGTCAGTAGTTTGCACTAGTCTGTTTTCAGCTGTGAAAAATAAAGTCTGCAAACCCAGTTACTGTATTAAGTGAGAAAAAGCGTCCTTTGGAGATTAAATGTAATGTTGAAAATGTCTCAAAAATGCACATAACTCCATACTTTAGTCATTGCATTTCTATACTAGCACAAAAGGCAAGCAGAGGCTTTAGCCTGATTATATTTGTTGGATACTCATTTTCTCGGTGCGACTTGAATCATTTGCTGACCAATCGGATGATCATAGGTTGTGACAAAATGATCCAACACGGAAGGAGGCTGATCAGCCCATCATGTCTGGCCTGGCTGATTGAAGGATTACACTACCGAATGCCGCTTCACTCAATGTCATTCCACTCAATGTCACTCCACTCAATGTCACTCCACTCAATGTCACTCCACTCAATGCCACTTCATTCAATGCCACTACACTCAATGTCACTTCACTCAATACCACTACACTCAATGCCGCTTCATTCAATGCCACTCCACTTAATGCCACTTCACTCAATACCACTACACTCAATGTCACTCCACTCAATGCCGCTTCACTCAATGCCACTACACTCAAGGCTGCCACACTCAATGCCAGTTCATTCAATGCCACTACACTCAATGCCACTACACTCAATGCCACTACACTCAATGCCACTACACTCAAGGCTGCCACACTCAATGCCAGTTCATTCAATGCCACTACACTCAATGCCACTACACTCAATGCCACTACACTCAATGCCACTACACTCAAGGCTGCCACACTCAATGCCACTTCACTCAATGCCACTACACTCAATGCTGCTTCACTTAATGCCACTCCACTCAATGCTAGTTCACTCAATGCCACTCCACTCAATGCTGCTTCACTCAATGCCAGTTCACTCAATGCCACTACACTCAATGCCACTCCACTCAATGCTGCTTCACTCAATGCCAGTTCACTCAATGCCAGTTCACTCAATGCCACTTCACTCAATGCCAGTTCACTCAATGCCACTTCACTCAATGCCACTACACTCAATGCCACTCCACTCAATGCCATTCCACTCAATACCACTTCACTCAATGCCACCACACTCAATGCCACTCCCCTGTTCTGTCCCCACGCCCCTGCAAATCTTCTGCAGCTGTGACAGGCAGTGAATTCCAATCACAGTAACTCTCTGATGAAGGACCCGAAACATTGTCTCTGCTTTCTCTCCACCGCTGCTGTAGGACCCAATGAGTTTCTCCAGCAATTTCTGGAATTCAGAATTCCAGCGTCTGCAGTTCTTGCTTTTCTTTTATCCCTTTGATAGATCATCTGTCCTCTCCTTTCCAATGATTCCTTTGCTATGTTGGTGCAAAGGAAATATAAAGGACAATTGAAGAAAAGTCAGATGTATGTGTCAGGAAAGGCTGACTGTCTTTTCACTAAGGAAAAGGAGGCTGAATATGGACCTGATAGAGGTTGTTAAGACCACAAGATAGCGGAGAAGAATTAGGCCACTCAGCCTATCGAGTCTGCGCCACCAGCCGATCATGGCTGATATTCTTCTCAACCCCATTCTCCTGCCTTCTCCCTGTAACCTTTGATCCCCTTACCAAACAAGAACCTACCTACCTCTGTCTTCAAGACAATCAAAGACTTGGCCTCCACACCCTTCTGGGGCAATGAGTTCCACAGATTCACCACCCTCTGGCTGAAATTGTAAAAGATTTCACAGGGATGGACTGTTTCCTTGGTTAAGCATAGCTGCGAGCCAGCTAAACAAAATTCCTACAGGTAATTCAGAAGAAACCTCCTCGTCTACACAGTGCTGAGAATTTGAAACTCACGCACAGGGAGCGATTAAAGCAAGAAGTATAGATGGGTTTAAAGAGATAAGCAATTGAGCAAGTTAGGGATGGAGGGGTGCATTGGTAGATTCAGATGGGGTACGAAAGCTCACATGAAGCATCAATGCTGGCATGATCTAGTTGGGCTGAATGGCCTTCTTCCTGGACAACATCCCACACATAATCCTATGTAATGAGTGCATATCCATTTCCCTTGCACTGTAGGAAATCCTAATTTAATTGACCCCACTGTGTCCTCAATATCAGTCTTTCCTCCAGGAGATTACATCCAACTAATCCTATCAATTTAGCTCAGTATGTTACGCAGGATAAGTAGGAGCAGAAGGGTTTCTTTTCACAATTATTGGTTCTGAGATATTCCAGCACTTTTACCCCACCCAGTGGTCACATTGGAGTTCTGAAAAAAAACTGCTTTCTGTTTTGTGCTTCTTAGAAATATACAAAAAGGCAAATATTTCCCGACGGAGATGCTGTTAAGGCTCAGCACAACTCAGCCGACACTGATGCTGTTGTGTGTTGTAATTTATCATTACCACTGCCATCAGCAATGAACTTGGGGACCTTTAAACAACTCACTGGTAATCTTTCCAGAGGAGAATATACATATATGCTGCATGTGTCTCGTGTTGATTTAGACACCCAGGAGGATGGAAAATTCACTTCCCACTCCCACTCCTGCCAATTGGGCCCCTCCCCTTCCCTTCTCCCCTCCCCCTTCCTCACCTCCCGCACCTTCCCTCCTTTTGGCTTATCCCTCCATGGGATATGGGTGCTGCCTTAGGCTTGCATTTATTCCTCGTCCTGCATTTGCCTTGAGAAGATGGTGAGCCATCACCTTGAACTGATACTGTCCTTCCTCCTCCCCAATCCTTCCTCCTGCTCTGCCCTTCCTCCACCTCCCCATTCCTCCTGCATCGTTCTCCCCTTCCTCCCCTCTTATCTTGTCCTGTTTTTTTCTGCCTCTCTTACTCCTGCCCTCATTGCCCCTTATTCCTTTATCCAGCTTCTTGTCTTCCTGCATGCTTTCAATCTTGCTCCTCTCTTTTACTTCCCTTCACCCGTCTTTCTACTGCTATCTCACTCTCCTTATTTCTCGTCCCCCAACCACCGCTTCCTCCAGTTCTTCCCATCTCCCAATACGAATCAGACAGAAGACAGTTGAAGTCTACTGCCAATCACTGCATGAATTGTAAACACAGTCAAGGACACAAGGGTTCCTAGAAGGAAAGGTACAGTTGAACCATCATGATGCCTGAATCACTCCATTCTGAAATAGCAGAAGAGCTGCGAAAAGGTGAAGGGCTTTTGCCCAAAACATCGACTCTCCTGCTCCTTGAATGCTGACTGACCTGCTGTGCTTTTCCAGCGCCACATTTTTGACTCTGATCTCCAGCATTTGCAGTCCTCACTTTCTCCTCCCTGAAATCGCAGAATGTCTAGGTGGCAAATATCTTTGGCATAGCTCAGTGGATAGCACTTCTGCCTCACAGCACCAGGGACCCAGGTTCAATTCCAGCCTCAGGAAACTATCCATGTGGAGTTTGTCCATTCTCCCTGTGTCTGTGTGGGTTTTCTCCGGGTGCTCTGGTTTCCTCCCACAGTCCAAACATGTCAAGGTTCGGTGGATTGGTCATGCTAAATTGCAAATAGGGTGCAGGTGCAGTGTGTTAGCCATTGGCAATGCAGTGTTATGGGGTGGATCTGGTCGGGATGTTCTCCGGAGGGTTGGTGTGGACTCAATGGGCTGAATGGCCTGCTTACACAGGTAGGGATTCTATGAAATAGTTAAGTAAACACATGAAATAAAACCAAAACGCAGAAGAAAAAAATTCTTAATTCATCTTGGTAAGTAGTTAGAGTGAGAAGGAGCTGCATCTGACTTTACAAAGGAAAGGCAAGCTAAAATAAAAGAGTATTTACTCCATCTGAAAATTATATAATGAGTACGCCAAAGTTTCATGGCAAGGACTTCAAAACCTCGGAGAATCTAGAATTATGGAACATGTAGATGACTATCTCCCTCTCAGATATTGAGCTTTATTTTATTTTCCAGTTAAACGTCAAGTTAGTGAAGCAAAGCAATATTACTGATGGAAACTCAATGAAAATTTTATATTAGAAACTGTCAGCAAACCATTTTACGGACATTTGTCATTTACTCTTGTATATTAGTGATAAAATTATCAACGCTTTTTTTTCTTCTTTTGTTATGTCTGTCTGATTAGATATATGTGCATAATCTGAAATAGAAACCCCATTCACCACCACAATTATTCAGTCCCTCCAACACCAATAAACAGTGTGCACAATCTAAAAGATGCACTGCAATAACTCACCAATGCTCCTTGAGTAGCACACTCCAAACACGCAACCTCTGCTACCTCTCAAGGCAAGTTCATGGGAGTACCATTATCCACAAGTTCCATCCAAACTGTACAACATCCATATCATCATTCATTCATTGTCGCTGGGTAATAATCCTGAAACAGCAGTGTGGATGTTCCTTCACCACTCTACCAAAGCACAGGGCTATTGGCGCAAAAGGAGGCCATTTGGCCCATCTTTCAGCAACATTTTATCAGCCAATGTCAACCGACTGTCTTCTTAGCATCTCCTCGCACTCCACTTCTATCCAAATAATCTCCCCTCTTTTGATGCTTTAATTGAACATGCCTCCACACATTTCCAGACAATGCACTCCATGCCCTAATTACTTGCTGTGTGAAAATGTTTTCTCTCACATCATCTGTCTTGGGGAGTGTTGTTGAACAAAGGGACCTTGGAGTGCACATTCATAATTCCTTGAAAGTAGAGTCATAGGTTGATAGAATAGTGAAGCAGGGGTTTGCCTTTATTGGTCAGTGTATTGACTATCGGAGTTGGGAGGTCATGTTGCAGCTGTACAGGACACCGGTTAGGCCACTGTTGGAATATTGTTTTCAATTCCAGTCTCCCTGCTATAGGAAGGATGTTGTGAAACTTGAAAGGGTTCAGAAAAGATTTGCAAGGATGTTGCCAGGGTTGACCTGTAGGAAGAGACTGAATAGTGGCACGGTGGCACAGTGGTTAGCACTGCTGCCTCACAGCGCCAGAGACCCAGGTTCAATTTCCCCCTCAGGCGACTGACTGTGGAGTTTGCACGTTCTCCCCGTGTCTGCGTGGGTTTCCTCCGGGTGCTCCGGTTTCCTCCCACAGTCCAAAGATGTGCAGGTCAGGTGAATTGGCCATGCTGAGTTGTCCGTAGTGTTAGGTAAGGGGTAAATATAGGGGTATGGGTGGGTTGTGCTTTGGCGGGTCAGTGTGGACTTTTTGGGCCGAAGGGCTTGTTTCCACACTGTAAAGTAATCTAATCTAATCTAATAGGCTGGGGCTATTTTCCCTGGAGCGTCAGAAGCTGAGGGATGACCTTATAGAGATTTATAAAATCATGAGGGGCATGGATAGGGTAAATAAACAAGGTCTTTTCCCTGGGGTGGAGGAGTCCAGAACTAGAGGGCATAGGTTTAGGGTGAGAGGGGAATGATATAAAAGGGACCTGAGGGGATAACTTTTTCATGCAGAGGGTGGTATGAACTTCCAGAGGAAGTGGTGGAGGCTGGTACAATTACAACATTTAAAAGGCATCTGGATGGGTATATGAACAGGAAGAGTTTAGAGGGATATGGCCCAAGTGCTGGCAAATGGGACTAGATTAATTTAGGATACCTGGTCGGCATGGACGGGTTGGACCAAAGGGTCAGTTTCTGTGCGGTAAATCTCTGTGATTCTATCACCCCTACGTTGAATCTATCCCCTCTTGTTCATTTTTCTTTTATGAGCGGGAGCAGCTTTCTACCCACTCTATCCAACCTGCTCATGACTGATGTATGGATTGGGGCCGTTCAGGAAAGTGTTCAAAACATTATGCCTCAGACCATAACTTTGTAATTTGTTTCAGTAAGTGTACAGTGAAAATTACCAGGTGTAAGTTAGCGAGGTTGACTACCAGGTTTTAAAACAGACAAAAATTATTCACAAAATTACACAATGAAACACAAAGAACAGAATAAAGAGCCCCTATATAACTCAGCTTATCCAACGATACTTAATTAAGCTGTTCCAAATATACGCAACAGTCCCGATAAGCAAACTCCCTTTAAAACCCAGTATAAATGGAACACATGCTTGCAGGTTGAAGTTGAAGGGCAGAAGAGAGACAGAGAGAGAGTTTCCACACAGCTCCCTGTTGAACTTCCCAGTTCAAGACTGAACTAAAACTGCCCAGCTCAGCTAGCGAGCTGACCACTCCCCTTACATTATACAGGTCACTTCTAAAACATGACCACTTTGGCCTGAAGTCTCATCTGTTTACATATAAACAAAAGGCCACTCAAAATCCTTTTCAGCTCTGTACCAAACCAGCATGATCGGAGCCCGGCCCGGTTTATTGCCCCTCTGAACAAAACCATGGACAGAGTCTCTTTGAGCGAAGGAACAGCTGTTAGAAAAAAAAGGGGACTAGCTTTGTGACAAAAGCGATTCACCATTAGAAACTCTGAGGACAATTAGGAATCGGCAATAAATGTTGACTTAACTGGTGAACCCCACATCATATTAAAGATGAAGAAGAACATTTTCACAGACAGTGGAAATCTAGATGCTAACTCTAATCTCCTGAAAACAGATGTTGAAGCTGCAGTTCTATTAAAAATATCGAAACTGGAACGGATTGACATTTGTCAGTTAGGGTCAGGTTATGGAATTAAGCCAGATAGTCAGAACGAAAGTACAGAAAATCTTACCTAATGAGAGTAGCAGATTCATATGTTTGAATCAGTACTCCTGCTCTGTGTAACTAACAGAATACTTTGCAATCCATCTTTGCCATCAATGCTACTTATTCAATGATTCTCGTAAGGCATCATTATGAATTATTTACAATAATTAGCAGCTAGGAATCCTTTTAGAAGCAAGGGAGGAGTCTGTTTCATTTGTATAAATTTTTTAAACCTTTCTCTGACCAGAGTGCATATTCTATTCTTTGAAAATTCACACAATGCAGATTACATTGGCAATGTCAGAATTTGTTGTCCGTTCCTGAAGAGCAGTTAAGCATCAACAACATTTCTGTGCATCTGGATTCATATGTAAGCTGGAACAAGTAAGGATGGAAGATTTCCTTCCCTAAAGGGCATCAGTGAACCTACTGGGTTTTTTTAAGCAACAAGTGATTGGCTTCAGCATGGTGGTAGAATCCTCCCTGTCCCTAAATAATGTGGACAGTAGCAAGTCAGTTGAGAAAATATGGCAAGATTAGTCCCATGTAGACCAGACCAGGTAGGATGGGAGATTGCCTTTCCCATAAAGGACACTCATGCACCAGGTGGGCTTTTGTAACAACTGATGACTGGAGCATCGGAGGCTGAGGGATGACCGTACAGAAGTGTACAAAACCATGAGGGGCATGGGTGGGGTGAATAGACAAAGTATTTTCACAAGGATAGGTGAGCCCAAAACTAGAGGGCAGAGGTTTAAAGTAGAAGGGGAAAGAGTTGAAAAGGACCTACAGGACACCTTTTTCACACAGAGGGCGGTACATGTATGGAATGAGCTGCGAGAGGATGTGATGGAGGCTGATACAATTACAACATTTAAAAGGCATCTGGATGGGCATATGAATAGGAAGGGTTTGGAGGGCTATGGGCCGAGTGCTGGCAGGTGGGACTAGATTGGGTTTGGATATCTGGTCAGCATGGACAAGTTGGACCGAAGCGTCTGTTTCTGGCTGTACATCTCTATGACTCTATGACTCTAAATGGGATGAGATTAATTTGGGATATCTGGCATGGGCAAATTGAACAGAATGGCCTGTTTCTGTGCTGTACAGCTCTATGACTCCTGGTCACCATTTCTGAGACTTGCTTTTAACTCCTGATAGCTTTTCAGAAACTAGCTATGAAGAGAGGTTGAGTAGGTTAGGTTTATTTTCATTAGAAAAAAGGAGATTGAGGGGGGACCTGATTGAGGTTTACAAAATCATGAAGGGTATAGACAGGGTGGATAGAGACAAGCTGTTTCCCCGGGTGAAGGATTCAATAACGAGAGGTTATGCTTTCAAGGTGAGAGGTGGAAAGTTTAAGGGGGATACACGCAGTAAGTACTTCACACAAAGGGTGGTGGGTCTCTGGAACGCGTTGCCAGCAGAGGTGGTAGAGGCAGGCACAGTAGATTCATTTAAGATGGGTCAGGACAGATGCATGAGTGGGTGGGGAGCAGAGGGTTACAAATGCTTAGGAATTGACCAACAGGTTTAGATTGGCTCAGGCTTAAAGGGCCGAAGGGCCTGTTCCTGGGCTGTAAATTTTCTTTGCTCTTTGTTCTAAAATCGCAGCAGCTGCTGTGGTAGTGATGGGAATTTGAATTTGAACCCATATGCCTAGAACCTTGGCCTGCACCTCAGAATTACTCATCTTATTGCCGCCAACTTCCCAGAACAGGCACTGTTTTGCGAAAGAATCTTTGTTAAAATTATTTAATTCTTTATGCACATAATAGCCATTTGGCCCATCCAGTCAATGCCAGTGCTCATGATTTACAACGGCCCCCTCCATCTTACCCTCTCGATATAACCTACTCCTTTCTGCAGTTGATTGAGTTATATGTTGGATATACTGTTCACCCCAATCACTCACTGCTGGGAAAGCAAGTTCCAGCCTAATAAATGCTTGATTAAAAAAAGAAGAAATAGTTTGCCTTATCTTGAATTCATGAAGCCTGATCCTGGAATTGTGTATACATCAGATAAAGAGATCAATTAAAAATAGACTGAGGTTACCCAGCAGATATATGATGCCCAGTAGAGAATCCAAAAGCCCAGTTTAAAATTTAATGGAAAATCTAATAGGTTCAGTGAGAGATTCAGTAAAACCAAGCTGAGAGTCTGCTCCTTGCTAATGCACAAACTTCAATTACTTGCAATCCCATTATTCTGGCTGCGACTTCTTCATGTGTAGGCAATTCTAATTAACCTGTCCAGACGTGATACGACACGCAAGGGGTTTGAGCAAACCCCTTCTGACCTGAAGGGAGGGACACTACCACAGCACCACGAGAGACCCTTCCTCAGCTGTAGGCTGGTTGGCTGGAGGTTGCTGCTGTCCGTGGCATTGTGTTCAGCGCTTCTCGGCCTTTTGGCTAAGATCAAGTGTCTGTTCTTATCAGGACAGGGGTCGAGTTGCGAGTCATCAGAGCTAGTGGAGATCATCGCTGGATCGTGACTGGACGTTGGAGGATCGTTTGGTTGTGCTGACCTGCTATTTGTGGATCTTCATGCTGGCTTTGGCCTAACGCCAATTCAGGGACCAGCCAACGGCTCCGCTGGCGTCTGAGCTCAATGTAATCGCACCAATCTGTGAATATGAATGATTACCCTGTTTCGATACGTAAAGAAATGGAATGTTTACAGAATGATGACATGTCCAATTGTATAGATTAAATATATATGAATAAAGTATATTTTTGAAAAAAAAAAATTGTGTTCAGCACTGCAGCAATCGCCATGGTAACCCCTTGCTGGGGTCTGTGGATCCCAGTACTAGCGAACTGGTGTCAGGGAGATCAGAGACGGGACGGGTTCTGAGTGGTGTGAGAAATCCGACATCATGGTTCCTTCAAGGTCTGGAGCACGGAAGTATTTGGGGGCCCAGAGCAGCACCAGTCGGCGGCCGGGAGGGGAGGGGGGTTAACAAAGGGGTAGGGGCGAGCGGCTGGTGAATCTGGATAGCAGTCAGCAGTGAGACGGCTAGAGCACATGGATGGTGGTCAGCACATGGATGGTGGTCAGCAGTGAAAAGATTGGTGAACCCAGATGGTGCGGGTGGAATGATCGAACCCAGCGAGGGAGAGAGATTGGGCCCAGCGAAGGAGAGAGAGATTAGGCTCACAGAAGGAGAGAGATTGGGCCCAGCGAGGGAAAGAGATTGGGCCCAGTGAAGGAGAGAGAGAGAGATTGGGCCCAGTGAGGGAGAGAGATTGGGCCCAATGAGGGAAAGAGATTGAGCCCAGCGAGGGAGAGAGAGAGAGATTAGGCCCAGTGGGAGAGAGAGTTTGGGCGCAGTGAGGGAGAGAGATTGGGGCCAGTGAGGGAGAGAGATTAGGCCCAGTGAGGGAAAGAGATTGGGCCCAGCGAGGGAGAGAGAGAGAGATTAGGCCCAGAGAGAGAGAGAGATTGGGCCCAGAGAGAGAGAGAGATTGGGCCCAGTGAGGGAGAGAGATTGGGTCCAGTGAGGGAGAGAGAGATTGGGCCCAGCGAGGGAGAGAGATTGGGCCCAGTGAGGAAGAGAGAGATTGGGCCTAGTGAGGGAGAGAGAGATTGGGCCCTTGTGGGGAAAGCCCTCAAGGAGTGACTGCAGGCCCATAGCTAGGACGGTAATTTTGAACTTTATTTCTTTATTTGCTAGTTTATACCGAGAAGAACTATAATGTTGAACTTTTAACTCATTTCTTTATTTTTCTATTTGTACCAAGGATTTTGTACCTAGCTACCTTGTACCTAAGATGGCACCAAGAATGGCAACTTTGTGCATTTTTCACTCATCCTATCTCTCTGTACTTGAGTACGTGTGACAATAAAACCTAATTCCTACAATGACACTTTAACATTGCCCTCCATGGGACATGGGGCGGTGGGGAGGGTCCCCCAAAGTTAGCTATAGAATATCTCCACATGGACTTTGATGCTGCGGATTCTATTCAGAGGCATGCACCAGAAGGAGTGTCACACTAACACTTCAAGAGATTGCTGGAAAAGAGCAGTAGGTCAGGCAGCATCCAGGGAACAGGAGAATCGACGTTTCGGGCATAAGCCCTTCTTCAGGAATGGGAGGAAGAGAGCTTCTTCAGGGAAGGCATCCTTGTAAGAGGATTCGCAGTAGGTTGAAATCTTTGAGGAGAAAGTGAGGTCTGCAGATGCTGGAGATCAGAGCTGAAAATGTGTTGCTGGAAAAGCGCAGCAGGTCAGGCAGCATCCAGGGAACAGGCGAATCGACGTTTCGGGCATAAGCCCTCATTCCTGAAGAAGGGCTTATGCCCGAAACGTCGATTCTCCTGTTCCTTGGATGCTGCCTGACCTGCTGCGCTTTTCCAGCAACACATTTTCAGCTCTGATCTCCAGCATCTGCAGACCTCACTTTCTCCACTTCAAGAGATTGTAAATGGTGCAGGATTATTTAGAATGGAGATGGGGAGGAATTTCTTCTCTCAGAGGGCTTGCATCTTTGGAACTCTGTAATACAGAGAGCTGTGGAAGACAGAGCCCTTGTGTATATTGAGAGAGATTCTTGATTAGTCGGAGGATCAAGGGCTATGTGGAAATGTCAGGAAAGTGGATGTGAGGTGTGTCAGATCAGCCAGGATTCTGTTGAATGATAGTGCAGGCTTGAAAGGCTGAATGGCCTACTCCTGTTCTTATTTCCTATGGTTTTATCATCTCATGGCTGCATCATGCAGGGTGCAATGATTATAGTTGTCTTCAACCTGTAGGACCCTGATGAATACAATTGCCCCTTAAAGGGTACCACTCACATCGCTCACAGGGAGAACTAGTTCCTCACTTAACGGACCCATAGTCAGCTTTTTTTTCCCACAATTTCTCAACTCACTTGTCATCACCTGCATCATTCAGGGGCTGGAAGAATTCTGACCCTGTCCTTAATAATAGTGATTCATCAATTGTTATTTAAAAACTGATCTGGTTCACTAATAACCTTCAGACAATAGGTGCAGGAGTAGGCCATTCGGCCCTTCGAGCCAGCACCACCATTCATTATGATCATGGCTCATCATCCTTTATCACTATCCTGTTCCTGCCTTATCCCCATAACCCTTGATTCCACTAACTTTAAGAGCTCTATCCATCTCTTTCTTGAAAGTAACCAGAGACTTGGCCTCCACAGCCTTCTGGGGCAGAGCATTCCATACACCCACCACTCTCTGGGTGAAGAAGTTTCTCCTCAACTCTGTTCTAAATGGCCTACCCCTTATTTTAAAACTGTGTCCTCTGGTTCTGGATTCATCCATCAGCGGAAACATGCTTCCTGCTTCCAGAGTGTCCAGTCCTTTAATTATCTTATACTTCTCAATTAGATCCTCTCTCATCCTACTAAACTCAAGGGTATACAAGCCCAGTCGCTCCAATCTTTCAACATATGATGGTCCACCCATTCCGGGAACCTACGCTGCACTCCCTCAATATCCAGAATGTCCTTCCTCAAACTTGGAGACCAGAACTGCACACAATACTCCAGATGCGGTCTCACCAGAGCCCTGTACAGCTGCAGAAGGACCTCTTTGCTCCTATACTCAATTCCTCTTGTTATGAAAGCCAGCATGCCATTAGTTTTCTTCACTGCCTGCTGTACCTGCATGCTTGCTTTCATTGACTGATGTACAAGAAACCTAGATCTCGCTGTACTGCCCCTTTACCTAACGACTCCATTTAGATAGTAATCTGCCTTCCTGTTCTTGCCACGAAAGTGGATAATCACACATTTATCAACATTAAACTATATCTACCACTCACCAGGCCTGTCCAAGCCACCCTGTATCCCCCTCACATTTCACCCTGCCACCCAGCTTTGTGTCTTCAGGGAAGGAAATCTGCCATCCTTACCCAGTCTGACCAACATGTGACTCCAGATCCACAGCAATGCGGTTGGCTTTTCACTGCTTTGAAATGATCTATTGCGTTACTAATCTGAATGATAATTAGGGATGGAGAACAAATCATTGATGGCCATGTCTCAAGATGGAATAAAATAAATAATATTCTTGGAAATGGGTATCCCTGGGCCTCAATGTCTTCCAACATTAAGATTGATGGGAAAGTGAAATAGATCTGGAGATAAAGGTGTTTTTAAATTTGGAATGTTGTGGCATGTTTTGGATCCCTTATCTAAGGAAGGATGTATAGGCAGTGGAAGGGGTCCAGAGGAGGTTTACAGCAAATGAGCCCAGCAATGAAGGGCGTGTCCAATGAGGAGCAGTTGAGGACTCTGAGTCTGTACTCGCTGGAGTTTAGAAGGATGAGGGACAACTGATTGAAATTTACAGAGGACTGAGAGATCTAGATAGAATGGACATGGAGAAAATGATAGCAGGCATGACCATGGCCATTAGGGCACAAGCTCAGAGTTAAGGGATGACACCTTTAGAAATGAGATGAGGAAATTCTTCAGCCAGATGGTGATGAATCTGTTGCAAAAGGTTGTGGAGGCCAAATCACTGAGGGTATTTAAGACAGAGATAGATAGATTCTTGGTTAGTCAGAGGATCAATGGTTATGGGGAGAAGGCAGGAGAATGGGGGTGAGAAAAACTCAGACATGATCGAATCATGATGCTGTATATGGGTCTCACATGGCCAAGCCAACAGTCACTGCCCATCCCCAGTTACTCAATGAGAAGCAGGGGACTGTGTATCGTCAGTAGCATGTGACTCAGAGGGAACTTCGAGGCAATGTTGCTCCCATGTTCCCCTTGTTCTCCTAGGCTGTTGAGTTCAAGGGTTTGAGAGACACTAGCAAAGGAGCAAAGTCACTGTAGAGAGCAGACTGTAGTTACAAAGAGCTGACGATGGAGTGAGTTGGTGAATAAGCTGCTGGATGGAGAGACAAGATGCCAAGTCACGGAGAGTTTCAAGGAACATCTGTGAGACACACAGACCCAACAACCCCATCACCCTGTGACTGACCACATCAATTCCCTCTCCCACTCCCCCAAGGACATGTAAGTCCTGGATCTATTCCATCATTCAATCCAAGCCACCTGACGTCTGGAGGAAGAACACCTCATCTTCCGCCTTTGGACCCTTCAACTACATGGGATCAGTGTCAATTTCACCAGTTTCCTTGTCTCCCCTCTCCCCACCTTATCCCAGATCCTCCAACTCAGCACTGCCCTCTTGACCTGTCTGAATGTCCATTTTCCTTCCCACCTATCCACTCAATCTCCCCACTGACGTATCACTATCAACCCCCACCTGCATCTCCTTATCACCTTCCCAATTTCCTTCTCCCCAGCTCCAACCCCACCCCCGCTATTTATCTCTCGGCCCCTTTCCCCCTCCACATTCCTGATGAAGGGCTTATGCTCAAAACATTGACTCTCCTGCTCCTCAGATGCTGCCTGACCAGCTGTGTGTTTTCAGCACCACATTGAGTGGAGCGAAAATCAAGTGGGGGCTGCTACCCGTCATAGATGGTATCATGCCAGCCATCCTCACGAGTGGAGAGTATTCCATCATATTTGGGACATGCATCATCTTCTGAAATGTGTACAATACTCTTTAGTTCGACCAGAGGTCGGTCCATGTTTCAAAAAACCCCCCTAAAATGCAACTGAGTACTTTTTTGTTTGTATTATCAAATGCTGCTGTAAAGATTTCAGTTATTAGCTGATTCAGTAATTGATGGAGATTAATACTTGACATAGTTAACGTCTGGCTTTAGAACAGGAAAAGCTGTCAGTGCTCTGACTTAGAAAGACCAATTACTGTTTGGTGGCAAGAGTAGTTCTGGAAATTGACGTTTCAAATTAAAAACAAAGTTGGGGGCCTTACTTGCACAAATTGGAACTGGATAGAGTTACCTAAGGAGACCAATTAGAAGTTAAATTATCAGTGTGACAAATATAGCAGATCAAAAGCTTTCCTCCTGGAAATAGCGATAGGTGGATGCAGGTGGGGGTTGATTGTGAGAGGTCAGTGGCGAGGAAAGGGACCTTGTTGTGAACGAGAATTTTTAAGAGCTGGGAAACAGGCTCGAACAGATCAAGATTGATGAAGTTGACGTGCTGGAAATTTGGCAAACATTAAGGTTGATAAGTCTCCAGGGCCAGACCAGATTTATCCTAGGTTGCTCCGGGAAGTTGCTGGCGAAGATCTTTGCTTCCTCACTCTTCACAGGAGTTGTACTGGAAGATTGGAAGGAGGCGAATTTTGTTCCTCTTTTCAAGAATAGGAATAGGGAAATCCCTGGCAATTACAGACCAGTCAGTCTTATGTCTGTGGCCAGCTAGGTTTTGGAAACAATCCTGAGGGATAGGATTTGTGACTATTTGGAAAAGCACAGTGTGATTAAAGGCAGTCAGCATGGCTTTATGAGGGGCAGGTCATGCCTCACAAATCTTATTGAGTTCTTTGAGGAGGTAACGAGACAGGTCAACGAAGGTCGAGCAGTGGATGTGGTGTATATGGACTTCAGCAAGGCATTTGATAAGGTTCCCCATGGTAGGCGCATTCATAATGTCAGGAGGTACAGGGAGATTTGGCTGTCTCGATTCAGAATTGGTTGGCTGACAGAAGGGAGAGTGTGGTTGTCGATGTAGTTTTTTTAAATGACTTGGATGAGGAGGTTGAGGGATGAGTTAGTAAATTTGCCGTTGACACAAAGGTTGAGGTGCCATTGACAGTATCGAGGGCTATTGCAGGCTGCAGCGTGACATAGACAGGATGCAGAGCTGGGCTGAGAAATGGCAGATGGAGTTAAACCTGGATAAATGCGAAGTGACGCATTTTGGAAGGTTGAACTCGAATGCTGACTATAGGATTAAAGACAGGATCCTTGGCAGTGTGGAGGAACTGAGGGATCTTGGTGTTCAAGTGCATAGATCCCTCAAAGTTGCCACCCAAGTGGATAGGGTTGTTAAAAAAGCAGATGGTGTTTTGGCTTTCATTAACAGGGGGATCGAGTTTAAGAGCCACGTGGTTTTGCTGCAGCTCTACAAGACCCTGGTGAGACCACACTTGGAATGTTGTGTCCAGTTCTGTTGCCCTATATAGGAAAGATATGGAGGCTTTGGAGAGGGTGCAAATAAGGTTTACCAGGATGCTGCCTGTACTGGAGGCTTTGTCTTATGATGAGAGGTTGACTAAGCTCGGACTTTTCTCTCTGGAGAGAAGGAGGAAGAGAGTTTACCTGATCAAGGTATACAAGGTAATGAGAGGCATGGATAGAGTCAATAGTCAGAGATTTTTCCCCAGAGTAGGATTGACTGGCATGAGGAGTCGTAGTTTTAAGATACTAGGAGGAAAGTACAGAGGAGATGTCAGAGGTAAGTTCTTTACGCAGAGAGTTAGAATGTGGAAGGAAAATGGAATTCATTGCCAGCAGTGGTGGTGGAAGCAGAGTCATGAGAGACATTTAAGTGACCACTGGACATGCACATGGACAGCAGTGAATTGAAGGACGCGTAGGTTAGGTTACTTTATTTTAGATTAGAAATAATCCTCGGCACAACATCGTGGGCCAAAGGGCCTGTTCTGTGGTGTACTTTTCTATGTTCTATGTTCTAAATCTGAAATCTAAACACTGCAGTAGCAGCATTGAAGTCCCTGCTACCAATATCGCAGGGTTTCCATTGACCAGAAACTGAAGTGGATTAGCCATATAAGCGCAGAGGCTACAAGAGCAAGGTCAGAGGTTAGGATTCCTGCATCAAGTAACTCCCTCCCAAAGTCCTGCATCTACAAGAGACAAGTCAGGCATGTAATGGAATACTCCCCACTTGTCTGATTGGGCGCAGCTCCAGCAACACTCAAGCAGCTCACCATTACCCAGGACAAAGCATCCCTGGACACTATGGGTAATTTAGCAAAACCAATCCAGCTATCCTGCACCTCTGTGGAATGTAACTGGAGCACCCAGAGGAAGCCCATGCAGACATGGGGAGAGTGTGCAAGCTCCACACAGCCTGATTGGTACCACATCCAGCACATATTGCCTTTACCACCTTGCAAACCCATAACCTTTGACCATTTACTAGTACAAGGGCAGTCGATACGTAATGTAGTAGTAACTATCTTATATCCATGACCACTTTTTCAGATCCCATCGACAAGTGGAAGCATCTTCTTCACTTCCGTAATGTCAAAGAACTATACCAGGACCCTTCCGTTTTTGGAAAATGTTTCATGTATATTCAGCCTTTCCTGAGAATAATAACCTTTTCATTCTGACAACATTTTGGTGACTCTTTTTTTGCACTTTCTCAAGTTCTTTAATAACTATTTGTTGTTATCTTAGACCTAAATCTGTTCATGATTCAGTGAGGGAACAGTCATGTTTTGAAATTTGACATCACAGTTTCTGTGAGAATAAAGGTACAAGATTTCACATTATCTTTTAACCATTTGAGTGTCGGCACAGCAAACAAATTCACTACAGATGTACTCTAATGCATAGATATACACGAGACAACTAACAAACAAGAAGAAGTCAAGAACACCACAAACTGCACATTATCACAGTATCATTGTATTGCAGAAGGAGGAGATTTGGCCCATCATATCTACACTGGCTCTCTCAATGTGATTTACTCTTCCTCTGACTCATTAGGGATGGACGGTAAATGTTGGCCCAGCCAGCAACACCCACTGAATGAATAATAACAGAAAATAAATTCTAAACCTCCCAAAACACAAGATTTCCAGAAATAACAAACAGCAGTTAAATATTAGTTAACCTCTGCTGTATCAACGAGTGGTGTTCCTTTGATCTTGCTTCCCACTCCCCATTATGTGTTCTTCTCCTGTCTTCTCCCCAGACCCTTGCACATTGCTTCTTTTCAAATGGTTATTCCATGTCCTCTCCTCAAGGGGTGGCACGGTGACTCAGTCATCTGCTGCCTCACAGCGCCAGGGTCTCAGGCTCAATTCCATCCTCAGGCCGTGCAGACCTTACACATTTCCCTCGTCTCTGCCTGGGTTTCCTACTGGTGCTCCAGTTTCCTTCCACATTCCAAAGTTGTGCACGATAGCTGGATTGGCCATGCTGAATAACCCATAGTGTCCAGAGATGTGCAGGGTAGGTGGGTTAGACATGGGGAATGAAGGGCTACAGGGAGATGGTAGGGGACTGGGTCTGGGTGAGATGGTCTTTGGAGGGTCAGTGTGGACTTGATGGAACAAATGGCCTGTTTCCACACTGTAGGGTTTCTACAGATTGAACCGTCATCCAAGGCAGTGTATTCCAGACCCAAACCATGAGTTGCATGGAAAACATTTTTCTCATCTCGCAATTATTTCTGTGATAAATGACTTTAAGTATATGGCCTCTTATGAAAACAGATCTTTCTTATTTTTCCATAAAAACCTAACGTGATTGTGGACAATCTCAACTGAATCTTCTCTTATCGTGTTGGAGAACAAACTCTACTCCTCCTTTTGCTGAGCGCTTTCAATCCTTTTCCTTCATGTCCTGCATACTGCTGTCACCCAAGTAATGAACATAATGGGGAGTGGGAAGCAAGATCAAAGGAACACCACTTGTTGTTACAGCAGAGGTGAACTAATATTTAACTGCTGTTTTTTATTTCTGGAAATCTTGTGTTTTGGGAGGCTTAGAATTTCTCTTCTGTTATTATTCATTCAGTGGGTGTTGCTGGCTGGGCCAACATTTATCATCCATCCCTAATGAGTCAGAGGAAGAGTAAATCACATTGCTGTGAGTCTGGAGTCACATATTGGCCTGACCAGATAAGGACAGCAGTCTTTCTTTGCTGAAGGACATGAGTGAACCAGTTGGATTTTTCCCAACAATAGTTTTAATGTCATCATTAGACTCTGAATTCCAGATTTTAATTAAATTCAAATTCGGGATTCGAACCCTGGTTCCACTCTCCCAGCCCGCAAAGCAGGATGTTGGTTTCTGAATTAATAATCGCGTGATATTGTTCACAAGGCCACCATCTTAAACACCTGTACCTCGGTCAACCTTTCACTGTACTCGTTTGAGTGAATGTGGCAACAAAGCTAATTCAATTCAATCTCCCCATAGTTGACATAGCTTGATAGTAAATATGAAACAAAAGCAAAGTAATCCCACCAGAAAATTTAGCAAGTAGTTAAAATAAGGAGCACACTGACCAAAAGTACGGTGGAAGCTGATGTGTTAATAACCATCAAACAGAAATTGAATAGATAAGTCAAAAAGAAAGTATTTGCAAAGGTTTTGGGAAAGAGTGGGGATGTGGAACTAAATGGCTGCTTTCTCAGACAGCTGGAGCATGCTAGATGGGCTGAATGGACTCTTGTGTTGTATGATTCCAAAACTTTGTAGAATCAGCATACTTGTCCTTTTCAGCTAACAGCTTTCTTATTTCGCCCTTTCCAGCTCCTCCCTTGATGCATCGAGCTTTCTCTCATAATCCCTGGATAACTGGATATGGAACTATTGGCGACCAAGTGAAGAAGAAAATGACTTAATATGCTTCTGGCTTGATGTTTGTCAAGTGTGATATCTTTGAAACGTTCATCTTTTTCAGTTGCATCCCTTGCTTTCTGCTGACCTGTGCATCCATCAGATCTGATACTTCTCAAACAAACAAGCAAATGATGTTTCCTAATTGCAGATTATTTATAGAATGGAGCATGGCAGCTGAATGAATGATTGATAGCGGTCTGATTGATCCCATCCTCCTTTCCTGCCCTCAGCAGAAACATTCATTCTGGGAATGTAGGACTTTCTGTTATCACTACCTGGCCCTCAACACTTCTAGCAACACTCTTAGTACATCTGCATCACTTGTATAACACACCAGTGTGGAGTCAACTGGGATAGTGTATCTACTTCTGAGCATCATACTTCAGGAAAGATGTCAATATTTTCAGGCTATTCACAGAGTCACAGAGATGTACAGCATGGAAACAGACCCTTCAGTCCAACCCGTCCATGCCGACCAGATATCCCAACCCAATCTAGTCTCACCTGCCAGCACCCGGCCCATATCCCTCCAAACCCTTCCTATTCATATACCCATCCAAATGCCTCAAATGTTGCAATGGTACCAGCCTCCACCATCTCCTCTGGCAGCTCATTCCATACACTACCACCCTCTGAGTGAAAAAGATGCCCCTTAGGTCCCTTTTATATCTTTCCCCTCTCACCATAAACCTATGCCCTCTAGTTCTGGACTCCCCAACCCCAGGGAAAATACTTTGCCTATTTACCCTATCCATGCCCTTCATAATTTTGTAAAATTCCATAAGGTCACCCCTCAGCCTCCAAAGCTCCAGGGAAAACAGTCCCAGCCTGTTCAGCCTCTCCCTATAGCTCCAATCCTCCAACCCTGGCAACATCCTTGTAAATCTTTTCTGAACCCTTTCAAGTTTCACAACATCTTTCCTATAGGAAGGACACCAGAATGCTGTCTTTCAGTGAATAAAGTGGAGAAGCTGGGGCTGTTTGAGAGAGAAGATTTGATCGTGACATTCAAAATCATGATTGCAGGGTCAGGACAGAGAAATAAACTAAGAGACAGTTCCCACTGGCAGAAGAGAATCCTAGATTTACAGAATCATTATAATACAGAATTAGGCCATTCGGACCATCATGCCTGCACTGATTCTCCAACCTAATGTCACACTCCCGACTTTTCCCCAAATCCCTGCACTTTATTGCTATTCAAACAATGTTGTCTTGAAAGTCTCAATTGAACTTTCCTCCACCATATTTCCAGGCAGTGCATTCCATACCTTAACTGATCGCTTTGTGAAGAAGTTTTTTTCTCCCAACACCTTTGCTTCATTTGCTTACCACTTTAAATCAATGCCCTCTCATTCTTTTCTCTTTTATGAGGAGGAACAGCTTCTCCCTATTGACTTTGTCCAGCACAAGCATGATCTTGAAACCTCAACAAATTTCCTGTCAGTCTTCGTTTCTCCGAAGGGAATAATCCCAACTTCTTCAATCTATCCTCATAGTTAAAGTTTTTTTTTATTCCTGGAGCCATTCCTGTAAATCACTTCTGCCTACTCTCCAATACATTGATGTCTTTCCCATAACGTGGCACCCACAATGTTCCAGCTGAGGTCTGCAGTGTGGAAGCTGGGAAATGGGACCTCAGCTCCAAGTAAACCCCTCCCTCACAACTCTGTTCTACTCTCTGACCCGAGTTCTTGGAAGAGCTTATGGATGCTCCTAAAATTTTCATCTTTGACCTTAAGTTTTAGACTTCCTTGCCTTTATCTCTCTCTACTTTCCACCCTCCCTTATTGTCTTTAACCTCCCCCTTAAAACCTTCATTTTACCTGTATTCAATCACATTAAGTGGTTCAATGTCAAATTCTGTTTGACAGTTGCTCCCATGATGCACCTTGGGACAGTTGTGTTACATTCATACAAGAGCAGAAGTAGGCCATTCAGCCCATTGAGTCATGGTTGGTAATCCTCAACTCCACTTTCCTGCCTTTTCCCTCTAATCTCTGACTCCTTTATGGACTAAAAACCTATCTATCTCTTTCATGATTCTAATGAGATCGGTCAAGCGAACCCTCCTAGAATATGAGTTCCCTGATTGGGGCTGTTAATCTGGTCCAATCAGGGAGCCCTGGCTGACAGACATAAAGAGGAGTGTCAGAGGTTCTGTTCACTCTGAGAGCTGGCTCTGAGGGAGCTGGATCAGTGTCAAGGACTCTCCACGCATAGATAAAGGAGGACTTGATGATGGGATAACAGCCTCTGTGGAGTTATTTCAGTCTCAGTCTTGAATATATTTATTGGCCCAGTCTCAACAATCCTCTGTGGTGAAGAATTCAATAGACTCAGTATCCTCAGAGTGAAGAAATTCCTCCTTATCTCTGTTTTAGATGTGTGACTCCTTTTTCGGAGATGACTCCTTTATATAAATGCAAGTTCGTGTCAAGATCAGAGCGCTGCCTCTCAAGGCTGATGTAAATGGGTCCATTTTGGATGATTGTGAAGACGTTACACATAATGAATTCAGCTTTCACATTAGAAAAGTGGTTCTAATGAGTTTAAGCAAAATCAGATTAGTCAGTCTGGGCTTAACATGATTAGCAAGCACTTCTGTGCAGCTGGACGGAGAAATATTTTAATTGCTCATTCACAGTAAGGATAATAATCAATAAGAGTGATCAAGTTCCTTTCTGCAGCAGCACAGATCAGGCTCTTAAATCTTAAAGGCCTACAGTACAACATGAATTACATATTCATTCAGCTAGAAATGAAGGTTAAACTATCAGAGGATTCCTGTGGTCAGTTTAACTACCTTCTCAACATGGTTATTGGAATCTGATAACTTAACGATGACCACAGCCTTATTTAAGGAGTTCTACTGGATTTTATTTTTAAACCGCTGTTTCACTAAAGCTAATTTACAGTCGGTAAGTACATAAGTAATAACTATGCTGCTCGATTCTACACAAGCAACTCATCACTTTGTCTGCTCAGCCACGAGTCGTGGATAATCATTATGTTAATGGGTTCATGTCCCACGCATTCTGCACCATGGTAGCCGGGGATTTGGAATTTATCAAAATAAAAATGCAGGAGAAATGGTTGGCCTAAGTAATGGCGACCGTGAAACTGTCAAAGTGCTGATCTAATCGAAATAAAAACCAAAAGAACCGTGAGTGCTGTAAATCAGAAACAAAAACAGAAACTGCTGGAAAAGCTCAGCAGGTCTGGCAGCATCTGTGGAGAGAAATCAGAGTTAACGTTTCGGGTCCGAAACGTTAACTCTGATTTCTCTCCACAGACGCTGCCAGACCTGCTGAGCTTTTCCAGCAGTT
>NC_057713.1:10918514-10923993 GCF_004010195.1 Chiloscyllium plagiosum
CTCTCAATGACAGAACTCCCCTACAAATGGGCCAGTTCATGTTCTCTCTGTCCAAATCTCGACCCAATCAGAGCCCGTTAAGCTCATGAATATTTCTGCTCCTAGGTTCTGCTCCATTACAAAGACAGAGAGCAGATCTACGAAGAGCTTCACACCATGTTTGGCCAAATCCTAAAGTCAGGACATCTTTACTTATTGGAGGACTTCAACGCCCAACTGAGGATGGACCATGAGGCATAGCTCTCCAGCCTTTGATCTCATGTCAAGGAATCGAAAAGGAGACCAGAGAGGGCACACCTTGGCTTTGCTGAAGCAATGCATTTTGTGTAACCTACATACAAACAACATGCATGTAAACATAAGAACAACATATATTAACATACAAACAATGTGCATATAACATAAGAACAGTATATATTGACATAAAAGCAATGTACACAAAAACATAAGAACATATATTAACATACAAACAATGTGCACATAAACATAAGAACAATATATATTATCATACAAACAACATGCTTTTGAACATAAGAATAACATATATTAACATACAAACAATGTACACACACATGTTAACTTACAAACAATGTGCACATAAACATAAGAATAACATTAACATACAAACAACATACATATAAACATAAGAACAAAATCTATTCTCGTACAGACAACAATTACAATATTTAAAAGGCAGCTGGATGGGTATATGAATAGGAAGGATTTAGATATAGGTCAAATGCTGGTAAATGAGACTATATTAACGTAGGATATCTGGTATGCATGGACGAGTTGGACTGGAGGGTGCTGTATGGATTCTTTGACTCTATAACATGCACATAACCATAAGAACACAATGTATTAACATACAAGCCACATACATGTAAGCATAAGAACCTCATACATATCAATATGCAAACAACACACGTATAAAAGTACAGGTGGCATACACATCAGCGATCAAGTTGGGAGCAGGTGTAGGGCCATTTGGCCCTCTTGAACCGACTCCATCCACTGAATTAAATTACTCCATATTTTTGTCTCCCTCCAATACCTTTCCCCTTTCCCCATCCACACCTTGCTTAACAAGAGTCTCTCGCTCTGTCTTAACAATACTCAAGGACTCTGCTTTCACTGTCTTTTCAGAGAGAGAGTTCCAAACACTCATGACACTTCATCAGAAAAACAAGTCTCCACCTCTCAGTTTGAAATGGGCAGCCTTTCACCTTGACACAGTGGGCATCCGTGCTAGATTCTCTCCCAAGAGGAAACATCCTTTCCACATCCAGCATATCAAGAGTCCTCCTCTTTCACCGTCTCTCAGCACCTTCACCACCTCCTTTCAGAACCAGCCATGCTTAAGATGTCCTGGGTAAAACCATGTCAAGGGTACCAGCTGGATCCAGTTATCAGCAGAACTGACTGGCATCTAGGGTCTTCTCACTGCACACAGTACGCCCACTGTGAGTCTTGCTGGAGCTGGTGGTGGCTAGCTATCTTTATGAACTGTTTCACTCCATGAAGTGCAGGCACACCCACAGTACTGTTCCAGGATTTTGACCCAGTGACAATGAAGGAACGGCGATATATTTCCAAGTCAGGACAGTGAGTGGTTTGGACAGGAACTTGCAAGGGGTGATGTTCCCATGTATCTGCTGCCCTTGTCCTTCTGGGTGGAAGCAATCACGGATCTCAAAGGTGCTTTTGAAAGCTGTAGCTGAGTTACTCCTAGATTTGACTGGCTGGGTCAGTTCAATTTGTGATCAATGGTAACCCTGAGATTAAATTAGATTAGATTACCTACAGTGTGGAAACAGGCCCTTCGGCCCAATGAGTCCACACCAACCCTCTGAAGAGTAACCCACCCAGACCCATTTCCCTCTGACGAATGCACCTAACACTATGGGCAATTTAACACGGCCAATTCACCTGGGCTGCACATCCCTGGACTGTGGGAGGAAGCCAGAGTACCCGGAGGAAACCCACGCAAACATGGGGCAAACATGGGGAAACTGTGCAAACTCTACACAGACAGTCACCCAAGGCCGGAATCGAACCTGGGACCCTGGTGCTGTGAGGCAGCAGTGCTAACCACTTCGCCATCGTGCTACCCCTGATCTATTGTTGCTTCGGGAAAGAGCAAACATCTTCTGAGGGAATGTTGCATGCTGATCATTGCCTACATTTTAACAGTGTCTACACTTTGAAAAGCAGATAATTTATTGAAACACGTATGTAAATGACAGTAGAGATGTGCAAGTTCTTTCTCTCTTAGGCTTAAAGTCTTACAAACAGTTCGGTCCTACTTTTGCAAGTTTCCGTTTCCAGCAAATTGGTAGCATTTGATTCTCAGAGCTCAGGACTCTTGACTCTCTTTCAGCTCTGTCTCTTTGTTCTTGAATTAATCAACATGGCGCCAGACTGTGGCGACTGGAGAAAAGGCGGGAAAGTGGAGAAAAGGCGGGAAAGTGGAGTCAAGGATTGAATTGAATTGAATTTATTGTCACGTGTACCAAGACACAATGAAAGGATTTGTCTTGTGAGCGACGATGATCTCATTCAAGGATGTAGCAGACTCACTGGGCTGAATGGCCTATTTGCGCTCCTAGGTCTTATGGTCATTGATGAAGCAGCTGAAGATTGTTGGGTTTAGGACACTATGCTGAGGAACTCGTGCAGGGATGTCCTAGAGTCGAGATGATTGACCTCCAACAACCACAACCGTCTTTCTACGTGCCAGGCATGACTCCAACCAGCAGGGAGTTCCCATTGATTCCAGTTACACTCGTGTTCCTGATGCCACACTCAGTCGAATGCAGCCTTGATGTCAAGGGCAGTCCCTCGCACCTCCCCTCTGGAATTCAGCTCGTTAGCCCATGTTTGGACCAAGGCTGTAATGAGGTCAGGAGCTGAGTGGCCCTGGTGGAACCCAAACTGAGCACCAGTGCGTAGCTTTTTGAACCATTGTTCTAATGATCTCCATAGCACCTGACTACCTGCGTATCTCGGTCATCTCTCCCAGCCCTTTTTCCCTTTCAAAGCTCCACTAGCTCCCAAATCTATCCCCTTGTTTAATCCTGATTTTAATGACTCCACAAACAGTGGGCTGTACCAAGAGATGTCAACTCCACTAAACTCCAGGAAGTTCTCCATCAATCTCTCTGAGTCTCTAGTTCTCCTTTAATAATCTACTTAAAACCTACTTGACCTAATACTTCCTTATGGTCTTTTTTCTCAGGTTTTGATTGTAAAGATCCTGATCAAGAAGCCTGAAACATTTTACTGCATTGAAAAGGTGCTACATAAATGCAAGTTGTTCCAACTTGCCTCAGCAAATAACAACTGCGGTAGTTTCGGTTCTAATATGAACAAATATGAACTAATATGAACAATTCGGTTCTAATATGAACAATATGAGATAAACAAATTAAATGTAACTGCAATATGCAGAATAAGACCATATGTCATAGGGACAGAAATAGACCAATGAGTCCATCAAGGCTGCTCTACTATTCAATAAGATCGCTGCTGATGTGATAATCCTCAACTCCACTTTCCTGCCTTTGCCAAAATCCTTGCTTATTTGAGTGGCTTTGAATTAACGTTGTTAAATGTAGTGAAACACCTCAATAGAATAGAATCCCTACAGTCTGGAAGCAGGATATTTAGTCCATTGATTCCATACCTACCCTCCAAAGAGCGACCCACTCCCCTACCCTGTCATCTTGCATTTCCCGTAGCTAATCCACCTACCTTACACATCCCTGGGCACTCTGGGCAATTTAGCATGGCCAATCCACCTAGCCTGCACATCTTTGGACTGTGGGAGGAAACTGGAGCACCCAATGGAAACCCACATAGACACTGGGAGAATGTGCAAACTCCGCACAGATAGTTGCCCGAGGCTGGAATCAAACCCAGGTCCCTGGGGCTGTGAGGCAGCAGTGATAATCACTGAGCCATCGTGCCGCCCAATGCGTTAAAATTATCATAAAGAATTCAGAAAGGATCTAAGGAGATATCTTCATTCAGACTGTTGCCGAGGTCAAGAATGTTGAACCTGGACAAATGATAGAAGTTGTCTCAATAAATAACTTTAAAACCGATGTAGAGACATGCAGAGGTTCTGCTTGTTCCCATGCCAAAGGTTTGTATGCAGGTGCAGCAAGTAATTCGTAAAGATCATAGATTATTATTTATCATGAGGAGAATTGATTGCTTAAGATGGGGAGGCTATGCTTCAGTTATATGGTTCAGTTCACTGCTTAGACCACATCTGGAGTATTGTGCACAATATTACTCATCTTATTCAAGGACAGATATATATGCATTAGAGACAGTTCAGAGAAAGTTGACTGGACTAACAAGTAAATAGGTTGTCTCATTAGTTAAAGTTGGATGGACTAGGCTTGTATCCGTTGATTTGGGTGATTGAGGGACAGCTTGACACAAACAAACAGGATCCTGCAGAGTCGATGAAGAGAAGTTGTTTCTTTTTCTGCGAGAATCTAAAATTAGGGAGAGCTTGTTTAAAAAAATCAGGGCCTGTCCATTTCAATCAGAAATGAGGTGAAGTTTTGTTCTGTCAGACGGTTTACTTGCTTTATTAATTTGCTTTTTTTTTATTTGTTTGTGGGACTTGGGTGTCACTGGCTGGGCCAGCATTGATAGCCCATCCCTATTTGCCCTTGACAAGGTGCTGGTGAGCTGCCTTCTTGAGTCACTGCAGTCCACTTGCTGACAGGTAGTCAAGCCTGTTTCACTTCTTTGTTGTGGCTTTCTCGCGATTGGTGCAACTGAGTGGTTTGCTAGGCAACTTCAGAGGGTTATTGAGAGTCAACCACATTAATGTGGCTCTAGAGTCACACGTAGGCCAGACCAGGTAAGGATGGCAGAATTCCTCCCCTAAAGAAGAGACTCAGGTTATTTTCCTTGGTTAGCGATACACAAACTGCATGTGCTGGAATTTATTCATTGTCACATGTATTCGTTACAAATACAGTGAAAACTGTTGCTTACTGTTGCCACTCTCTGGCTTAGAACTCAGAAACTAAACCAAAACACAGAGTATAACGTTGGAAAAATGAAACAGTATAGTTCATCTTACTAGGTAAAAACAATGACTGCAGATGCTGGAAACCAGATTCTGGGTTAGTGGTGCTGGAAGAGCACAGCTGTTCAGGCAGCATCCGAGGAGCAGTAAAATCGATGTTTCGGGCAAAAACCCTTCATCAGGAATAAAGGTAGAGAGCCTGAAGCATGGAGAGATAAGCTAGAGGAGGGTGGGGGTGGGGAGAAAGTAGCATAGAGTACAATAGGTGAGTGGGGGAGGGAATGAAGGTGATAGGTCAGGGAGGAGAGGGTGGAGTGGATAGGTGGAAAAGGAGCTAGGCAGATAGGACAAGTCATGGGGACAGTGCTGAGCTGGAAGTTTGGAACTAGGGTGAGGTGGGGGAAGAGGAAATGAGGAAACTGTTGA
>NC_057713.1:10924672-10956126 GCF_004010195.1 Chiloscyllium plagiosum
GTAGCCAACAACGAGACAGGCATAGCTGGGGCCCATATGTGTGCCCATGGCTACCCCTTTGGTCTGGAGGAAGTGGGAGGATTCAAAGGAGAAATTGTTAAGGGTGAGGACCAGTTCGGCCAAACGAATGAGAGTGTCAGTGGAAGGGTACTGTTGGGGACGTCGGGAGAGGAAAAAACGGAGGGCTTGGAGGCCCTGGTCATGGCGGATGGAGGTGTAGAGGGATTGGATATCCATGGTGAAGATGAGGCGTTGGGGGCCGGGAAAACGGAAGTCTTGGAGTAGGTGGAGGGCGTAGGTGGTGTCTCGAACGTATGTGGGGAGTTCCTGGACTAGGGGGAATAGGACAGTGTTGAGGTAGATAGAGATGAGTTCAGTGGGGTAGGAGCATGCTGAGACAATGTATCAGCCAGGGTGGTCAGGCTTGTGGATCTTGGGAAGGAGGTAGAACCGGGCAGTGCGGGGTTCCCGGACTATGAGGTTGGAAGCTTTGGGTGGGAGATCTCCTGAGGTGATGAGTTTCTCTATGGTCTGGGAGATGATGGTTTGGTGATGGCGGGGTGGGGTCATGGTCGACGGGGCAGTAGGAAGAGGTGTCCTCGAGTTGGTGTTTGGCTTCAGCGGTGTAGTGGTCAGTGCGCCAGACTACCGCTGCACCCCCTTTATCTGCTGGCTTGATGGTGAGGTTGGGATTGGTGCAGAGGGATTAGAGGGCTGCGCGTTGTGAGGGTGAGAGGTTGGGAAGGTGGTGGTGAGCTGTGTTCCTGAACTATTGCACTCCCCAAAGGTTGTGGTGTTGGGGCAGGGGGGTTTGCAGAAACACTGTTAGGGTTGCAATTTCAGGATTCAATACTAAATAAAAACTAAAAGAACCACAGGTGCTGTAAATCAAAACTAAAGCAGAATATGTTGGAAAAGCAGGTCTGGCAGCCACTGTGGAGAGAAATCAGAGTTAATGTTTCAGGTCGAGTGACTCTTCCTCAATTCTGATCACGTGAGCCTTCCTCAGAACTGAGGAAGGGTCACTCAGCCTTAAACGTTAACTTTGATTTCTCTCCACAGATGCCACCAGACCTGCTGAGATTTTCTTGCAATTTCCGTTTTTGTCCAGGATTTCTGTTCTTGTCCAGGACTTCAGTTCAGCTGCTTTTGGAATATTGCGTGAAATTCTGGTCTCCCTCCTCAAGGAAGGACGTTGTGAAACTTGAAAGGGTTCAGAAAAGATTTACAAGGATGTTGCCGGGGTTGGAGGGTTTGAGTTATAGGGAGACGCTGAACAGGCTGGGGCTGTTTTCCCTGGAATGTTGCTGGTTGAGGAGTGACCTTATAAAGGGTTATAAAATCATAAGGGGCATGGATAGGGTGAATAGACAAGGTCTTTTCCCTAGGGTGGGGGAGTCCAGAGCTAGAGGGCATAGGTTTAGGGTGAGAGATGTCACAACAGCCGGTCCCTTTTTACTAAAAGCTGTTCCTTTTCTTAAGGATACTGTGTTCTTGGTTTTTTCAGAGTGGTTGTAAACGGACTAGGCTCCGATCAGATTGGTTTGGAACAGAGACAAAAAGGATTTGGAGAGGCCTTTTGTTTGTATGTAAACAGATGAGACTTCAGTCCAAAGTGGTCATGTTTTAGAAGTGACCTGTATAATGAAAGGGAAGTGGTCAGCTCTCTAGCTGAGCAGTTCAGTCCAGAATTAGTTAGAAGTTCAACAGTGAGCTGTGTGGCAACAAATGCTCTCTCTCCGTCTGCCTTTCTAACTTCAACCTGTAAGCATTTGTTCCATTTTTTACTGTGTTTTGAGGACTTGTGCTTATTTAGACTGTTGCGTATATTTGGAACAGTATAATTAAGTCTAGTTTGGATAGACTGAGTTCTGTAGGGGTTCTTTATTCTGTTCTTTGTGTTTCATTGTGTAATATTGTGAATACATTTTTGTCTGTTTTAAAACCTGGTAGTCAACCTCGCTAACTTATACCAGGTAATTTTCACTGTACACTTACTGAAACAAATTGCAAAGTTGTTGTCTGGGTTGCCTGCTTAAGAGCGTTTTGAGTGATCTGGCTTAGTCAATGACAGAGGGGAAAAATTTAAAAGGGACCTTCGGGGCAACGTTTCACGCAGAGGGTTGTGTGTATGCCATGAGCTGCCAGAGGAAGTGGTGGAGGCTGGTAGAATTCCAGCATTTAAAAGGCATCTGAATGGATATATGAATAGGAAGGGTTGAGAGCGATATGGGCCAAGTGCTGGCAAATGGGACTAGATTAGATTAGGATTTCTGGTGTTATGGATTAGGCCAGACCACTTAAAACATTCTTAAGCAGGCAGCCTTAGACCTAACTTTGCAATTTGTTTCAGTAAATGTACAGTGAAAATTAGCCCTGCAAAGTAGTTATCGCACATTCTTAATCAGAATCAGGAAATATCAATCAAATATATAATGAGAGGCCTCTTTATTCGCAGTTTTCAAACCCATGACCACTTCTATCCAGAAGGCCAAGGACAGCAGATACGTGGGAATAAGATAGTTGGTTGACTAATAGAGTTTAAAACAGACAAAAATGTATTCATAAAATTACACAATGGTACACAAAGAACAGAATAAAAAACCCAGCTAGACTTAATTATGCTGTTCCGAATATCCTCAACAGTCCCGATAAGCAAACACCCTTTAAGCGCAGTATAAATGGAACACATGCTTACAGGTTGAAGGGCAGAAAAGGGAGAGAGACTTCACACAGCTCACTGTTGAACTTCCCATTTCAGACTGAACTAGAAGCAGCTCAGCTCAGCCAGAGAACTGGACACTCCCCTTTCACTAAACCGGTCACTTCTAACACATGACCACTTTGGCCTGCAGTCTCATCTGTTTACATATAAACAAAAGGCCTCTCAAAATCCTTTTCATCTCTGTACCAAACCAGACTGATCGGATCCCGGCCCGATCAGTTATTACCCCTCTGAAAAAAAATCAAGGACAGCGTTTCCTTGAGCCAAAGATCAGCTTTTAGAAAAAAAAGTGACAAGCTTTGTGCCACTAGTCAGCATGAATGAGTTGGACCGAAGAGTCTGATTCTGTGCTGTACATCTTTATGATGCTATGGCTATAAACGAACTGTACGTGTTAATCCTACACCCACCTCTTTCCCTGTAGCCCTGCAAAGTAGTTATCGCACATTCTTAATCAGAATCAGGAAATATCAATCAAATATATAATGAGAGGCCTCTTTATTCGCAGTTTTCAAACCCATGACCACTTCTATCCAGAAAGCCAAGGACAGCAGATACGTGTGAACACCAAACCCCTGCAGATTCCCTCCAATATATCACCGTTCCTTCAGTGCCACAGGGTGAAAATCCTGGAACTCCCTCCCTAACCACAGTGTGAGCTATCTGCAACTCATGGAATGCAATGGTTCATGAAGGCAGCTCACCAATGCCTCCTCTGGGGCAATTAGTAAGGCAACAAATGCTGGGCTAGCCACTAATGTCCACATTGCAATCACTAATTTGGGGCCCAAATGCAAATTAATATCCTCAGACTGCGGTTAAAACCTGCCATTTATTTGGTGCACAGCTTCTACATCAGCTTTTAGACATTTGCATTTTCTTTCTAGATAAAGACTACAGTACATTAATATTTTCAACAAGGAATATATCGTTCTGTCTGAACCGTATAATCCATTTGGTGTTTATTATAGACATCAGTCTCTGTGAAACAAACGGGTGCCATTTGCTACTTATGAGTGTTTATGCTCCACAATAAAATGATTGAAATGGCTTATTACCTCACTCTGACCAACAATTGCAACTAACAATAGACTTTTGTCCCAAATGCACAGGAGCAAAAATAAATCGGCTTTTAAGCTGAGGTCCCACTCTTCTCTGCCTTCCTTTCTCTACATTTCAATAGAAACTTGGAGAGACAGATTCTGAATACATACAGGGAACAAAAGAGAGATCAGCCCAGAAAGACAAAATAACATCTGTTTAGGTTGAAAATGGATTCAATTGAACTGTAAAAATTACCCGGGCGAATCAGACCATGGGAGAGTGTAAAAATGATGGGCTACCTTTTTATTCCTGAAGCAGACTCACATAGATTCAATGGTTTTCCAATTGTGCTAACATGAAAACTTCTATGTGCATCTCCTGTTTTCTTCAGTCTAAGGAGACTTACCTCCTTAAATTGTTCTCTCCTTAAATTTGTACATTCAGATAGTTTTCAGGTAGTGAAGCATTTTTATGTACAAAAGAAATGTTTTGTTCCCGACAGATTTTTGTGCAGCTCTGCATTTAAAGATCTCTACTGCACAGGGGTCTACCAATAATTGTGTCATTGGAACCCATTGTCTCCAATTCTGAAGGACATCTACTCCCACACTTTGTGGTGACTGTATATTCATAGCTTCAGGTACTGCTGTAGCTGCTGTTATATTTTTGTTGTATTATTCCTGATTGTGTGACCTTGATTAAATATGCTTTGTTATAATCCCAACTGACAGTAATACAGATCCCACAGTGAAATCTGGCTTGACAGATCATAACTTGTAATTTTTTAAAACATTTCCATGGAGACGAGACACTCAAGACTCAAGAGGCTGCCAATGTACTTTTAACAAAAGTTAATAAACATCTCTTGCACAAAAGAACTGCATTTTACTGCACAACAATTTGGAATGAACTTGTAAGAAATATTAGTTAGCAATATTGATCCTTTATCTCCACCAATAACCCTACAGATGCCAAACCTCAGTGGAGCCCCACCCTGAATGTGATATAGTTTCAGTGTATTTAAATATTAGTTTTTATAATGTATATTATAAAGGTTGGATTGTTGTTAAGGCAAGACTGAAGTTTATTAGCAACTGTGTACAAAGTAATGAGAGGAATAGATTGAGTCAATAGCCAGAGACTTTTCCCCAGGGCAGGATTGACTGGTACGAGAAGTCATAGTTTGAAGATATTAGGAGGAAGGTATAAAGGAAATGTCAGAGGTAGGTTCTTTATGCAGAGAGTTGTGAATGCATGGAATGCGTTGCCAGTTAAGGTGGTAGAAACAAGTCATTGGGGACATTTAAGCAACTGTTGGACATACACATGGATAGCAGAGAGTTGAGGTGTATGCAGGTTAAGTTACTATATTTTACATTAGGATTAAGTTTCAGCACAACATCGTGGGCCTAAGGGTCTGTTCTGTGCTGTACTTTTCTATGTTCTATGTTCTAACTGTAAATATTGATACGGTTATGGGATATCACACTTAGGCATTGTCTGGGTTCTGTGATTACTGGACTGAATAGAGCAAAGATACAGCAATTGCAAGCAGGCTAATACCAAACTACTGCTACTACTTAAGCTAAAGCAGGTATCACCTCACTCTAACTCAGTTGATTTATACTGGCAACAGCCAGGTAAACAATGAAGTCAAACCTCTACATTCTGAATGTGACTTGAATTTTAAATTGGACTTCTAATATTAGTCATCATCATTAGAAATGCTTGAGGATTATTTTTAGTTCTTTATTTCCTAAAACGTTACTCTTTGTTTAATTGAGTGAAACTCTGATGGGGTGTCAGTGGATTGCCAATTCATGCTAAGGTAATTGTTTTCCATTTTCCATGTAGTTCTATGATCTTTAAAATGACATAAAACCATGTATTGTGTGCAATGCTTTAATTGTTGTTTTTTTTTTTGGTTAGCTTCTTTTTATTGTTTTCTTCTGTATTTCTGCTTGAAATGTCACAGACATCTGTCGTGGAGGGGGGGTGGGTGGCAGTTTGTCATACAACAAATAAAACCAAGGACAATGACGTGGATTTATTTTTGGCTACTGTGCCATCTTTGAGAATTAGGATCATGGAATCAATCAAAGTCTGGGTGGTGGGACGTTCTTAGCATCGCAGAGATCTACTCTTTTTCTGTGATTCTCTCTGCAATTTGCATGAGGGTTGCTTTTCTTGTGGATTACTGCTCAAGTGAGGCTTTCTCATCTGCTTGTAAAACTCCAGTCGATAAGTTTCAGCTTGAATTGTTTTGAATTAAGAGAGTTGTTCCTGCTCTGTTGAGATTAATGTGCTTCCAAATGGATTGGAGCACTTTGGTCCTGGTTATTGGCAGTAAACTTCAACTCTGAAGCAATGTAGATGGCTAGTGACAGTTGGGAGAAGTCTTCACAATTGCCAATGCTGCTCTCAGTCTTTCAGATTGACTAGGAGCCACGTTGTGGCTTCTGAGTAAAACGTCGATTGTCCTGCTCCTTGGATGCTGCCTGACCTGCTGCGCTTTTCCAGCAACACATTTTCAGCTCTGTAACATGTGCAACAAAACAGGATTCTTGTTGAGAAGATGTATTGAAGTTTATTAATGACATTAACTATTTATATTGTTACATGGCTAATTCACATATCGTCTGGACTACCAGCTTACAGTAAAGAAACAGCAACTACAAGCAGGCTGCTATTATACTGATGCTTCTGAAACTGAAACAGATACCTTTGGAATGTCACATGCTTTGATGGAATGTAAATTAGAATGTAAAAGTTTAAGGGGTGATGTGAGCGAAGACTTCAAGAAAAAGGCAGGGTAGATAAAGGTGAACTATTTCCATTTCTGCATATTCTCGAAGTAGGGAGAGTAGTTTGAGAATTAGGCCCTGATCATTTTAGAGAGATGTTAGGAAGGAAGCACTACAACACACAAACAGTGGTAGATGTTTTGAGCTGTCTTCCACAAATGACCCGTGGATAGAGGATGAGTTGTTAATTTTAAATCTGAGGTAGATATAGTTTTGTTAAGCAAAGGTATTAAGTGATATTGACCAAGGACTGGGATGTGGAGTTAAGCCGCATTCCATTGAATGATGGAATAGGCTTGAGGGGCTGATGGCCTACTCCTGTTCTTAGGTTCCCGTTTCTGTTTACACTGTTCCCATGTAATCTAATTGTCGAATCTAAAGATAGACTGCCTTTCTGGTCTGGTATCTCGGGAATAATGCAACAATTAAGAGAATACTTCATTGACTGTAGGGAGCATTGGATCATCTTGAGTTTGTGAAAGATGTTATATAATTATTCATGCTCTGAAGAAAAGTTATGTATGATTCAAAACATTAACTTTGCTTGTCTCTGCACACCTGCTGCCAGATCCCTCCATCCATCTTTTAAGATTTCTCAATATTTCACCTTCATTGACTGTAGATAATGTGGCTGGTGGAATCATTTAGAAATAACTGCAGGAGTTGGTGGCACAAGAGCAGATATTACCCTCTCCAGGACAATAACGGATGGGCAATAAATGCTTGGCCAGTCAGAGATGATCACATCCTGAGAATAACTTCTTTCTTAAAAAAAGCATACATTGTGTCCTAAAAAAGTAAAATGTTTCTGAAAGAAAACTCATTAAAAATGCTACCAAAACCAATTGGACCCCTTCTCACAATAATTCCCTTCAGAAACTGTCATGCCTTTCCATGTCTATCCTCATCTTTAAAAACCCTGCACAAAAACTCAACATTTTACACGAACATTTGGCTACAGTTCCTAATATCTTTTCTGTCTTATCAGCATCCATTTCACCTCTGTGAAGCTGAGTGGTGGCTTTTCAATATTAAAGGCATTACTGTATAATTGTTAGTTATTAATTTTTGCAGGCAGAATATGCATATACAACTTTGCAATGATTTTTACTGTTTTCCTGCTGTTTTCTTGTTTTCAATCACAGGTTATTGTTCACCCAAGCTCCTGTTTTTCTGTCTGTATCACACTATTTATAGAAATTGTGTTTAACCCAGTGTTGGAGAGGTTAAATCAGCCACAAGTCCTCATATCAGTATCACAATCCCTGGCTATTGGTAAGACCTGATACAGAGTCTATGGAATAATGAGCACTGCTAAATGCTTAGCATCAAACTTTATTGTGTATTTCCTTGTGTGAGAGAGGAAAGCTTAATTTATCCATACATCGACAATAAAGAGATTTCTGAAGAGATTTTCAAAATGCCCAATTAATGTTATACGGGACAACATTAAGCAAGTTGCTTTATCCTTTTTGCTTGTGGGCTGGCAGAGCGATGAACATCTTTGATGGACCAAAGCCCATGAAAACAAATCCATTACTCCAACGCAGGCCTTTTCCAACAGAGTCAGAACAAAGCTTTCATCTTCATCTCCATGAGTTTATAGTGACAATAGGCTCTGGTGCTGAATACTTGTTGAGATTTGTCAGGTACCTGAGAAAAGGGGGTCTACTTCAAAATCAGTGGACAGAAGTGATTTTTGAACCCCTTAACCTTTTATATCTTAGTTGACATTACATCAAAACATGTGACATTCTAAAGGTATCTGCTTGAATTTCAGCAGTAGCAGTATAATAGTAGTTTCTTTGTAGTTATTGTAGCTTTACTGTATGTAGTGAGGAATCCAGACTGTGTGTGAATTGGTGACCTAATAACATAAATAGTTAGCATTAGTAAACTTCAAGATATCTGTCTCTCCAAGAACCCAGTTTTTCAACACATGTTACAGGGCTAATACATAGTATAGGTGGAGGTGCGTACTGCAGATGCTGGAGATTAGAGTCTAGATTAGATTCATCAGGAATCAATGCTGTGACTTTAACAAGTTATTTTGTCCTGGTTCTTTTTTTAAGAGAGTTTGTGCGGCAGAGATTAATAGTAATCTACCAGAACCATGACAGTAAACAGTTGGAAGGCCTTGGGTTTTGTTTAACAGGTTCCTGATGAAGGACTTTTGCCCGAAACATCGACTTTCCTGCTCCTCGGATGCTGCCTGATCTGCTGTGCTTTTCCAGCACCATCTCTATCTAGACTCTGATCTCCAGCATCTGCAGTCCACACTTTTGCCTGCCTGAATGGGTATGGCCAGCTCACACACATCAGGATTTCTGGGTTTTGAGTTTTTTATAACATAAAAAGTCTTAGGGGTCTCAACAGAGTTAGAAGTTTCGGTGAAAGTCTCCTGGCTGCCACTCTCGCGGAAGTTTCTCTAGATGCTTTTCATTCCTCCTGGATTGGAGAACTGCATGTGAGAATCTGTGTCTGAACTTGCGTTTTTGCCAAGGAGAGTGCCTTCAGGATGTTACTATATTGGAACAGTTAATCAGTAATAGTTACTGTATTTATTATTTTGTTAAGTTTCTAATCTGTTAACTTCTTCTAAGTTCCTCTTTCTTTGGTTGCATTTTAACTAGTGTTTAAATAAGTTGCGCATTTGCTTAACGTTGAGTAGTTTCATTAGTCATATTGCATCTGGGACACTTTAAATTTGTGTTTAAAATAAGAAGAAGATAAAGTCTAGTCTACCTTCTGAAAATATTTTTGGAGGAGGTCTGATCTGGTACATAACAATAGGAAGCTCCAAAACTCAAGCATCTTAACATGTGCTTCATTGTAATAGGAAGATACTCTTCCCCACTCATAGTATGCATCCGAACAATTCTCCAACCAGCTATTTCAAACACAGATTCAGATGCCAATCCTCTGAAAAGGAATGCCACTGTTTTTTGAGAATGTGGATCTGGGTTTTCAGAGAATCTTTTTTAGGTACATACAACTTTAAGTATATTTAAGTCGTCATTGGACAAGCCTATGGACGTACATGGAATAGTGTAGATTAGATGGGCTTCAGATTGGTATGACAGGTCGGTGCAACATCAAGGGCTGAAGGGCCTGTACTGCGCTGTAATGTTCTATGTTCTATGTACAGTCAAACCCCCGTTTCCACGGATTCAGTTTCCATAGTTTCAGTTGTCCACAATTTGTCAGGGCCAGAAAATAATACATGGAACATTCCAGAAATAATTCCAGGGGGCTTCTGGGGAGTTAAATTTTCCATTTAAATGATAGGATTCGCTACTATCCACGGTTTTGACATCCGCAGAGGTCTTAGAACGTATCACCCGCTGATACCGGGGGTCACCTGTACTCTCTTAGCAGTGTGGCCTAATATACAATGTTTTGTAGTGTCTACCCAGTCAGATAGTTGCAGCAGTAATAAACAGAAAGCTGCTGTTGTGGTTTTCACCATCATCTCCATCCCAGAACTCATGGCTATCGCTATTTCGCTCTTCAATATCCAGAAAATGACTCAGACAGGAACGGCTAAGTGAACGGGGTGATTCATGGTTTCAAGTCCCATTCCTGAGGGTTTAGTGTATAACATCATGGTACTGAGGGACATCTGCACTGTCAGAAGTCAATGATGCAGAAACCTGACCCACCAACTCAGTAGTGGATCAAACACAATGGGAAGGGGTTTCCCATATTTTTTGAAGCATACAGGAGAACTTACTTCAGTGGCACTGCATACACCTCCACTGGTGAAATAACTCACCCAAATCACCCAGCAATTAACTCATTGATGCCTTACAGCCAAGCGAAAGGGAGTATCACCCCCAATCATAGCCCTCCCGGGTTTCTCATGGACTGGGTGCTATGGGGAGAAATTTATCTGGATAATTGGAGGAAAGGGCAGGAAGGTGGCATTCAGAGGGCATTCCCTCACCCACCGTCCATGCCTCCAGCTGTCTCCAGGTTGGGACAATTGGAGGCAATCCCCACTTCTACAGGAAAGTTCCCCAATCACAAGGCTGGCCACGTTTCTCATCAGCTGAGGGAGGCATGTGTTCTGGGAGGGGACAGGTTGAGGCTCTTAAAGGGCGTTATTTGACCACTTAAGGACCTCCATTGCAGGCAAGTCATGAAAAGTACCTTCTTGTCCAGTTCACAATGCTCTGGGAAAGAGGTCCATTTCTCAACAGGGCCAAATGACCCAAATAGTTTCCCTTCCCTTCACTTCTCTCTTATCATCTCCACTGAGAATAACATATGAACATCTGAAATAGGAGCAAGAGTAGGCCACTCAGCCCATCAAGCCTGCTTCACCATTCAGTAAGGTCAGAGCTAGCATTAGGGGAGGCAATGGCGCTGAGTTATCATCGCTGGACTATTAATCCAGTGACACACATAATGCTCATGGGACCTGAACTTGAATTCAATGAAAAGAATCAGGAATTGGAAGTCTAATGAAGACCATTGTTGATTGTCATAGAAACCCAAGTGGCTCACTGATGTCCTTTTGAGGAAGGAAGACCACTGTCCTTAGCTGGTTTGGTCAACACGTGACTCCAGACATACAACAATGTGATTGATTCTTGACTGTCTTCTAGAAGGGCCTCATAAGTGATCATAGAATCCCTACACTGTGGAAACAGGCCATTCAACCCATTGAGTCCATACCGACCTGTGAAGAGCATCCTACACAGACTGCTATCCCAGCATTTCCCATGGCTAACCTACCCACCCTGCACATACCTGGACACTATGAGCAATTTAGCATGGCCAATCCACCTAACCTGCTCATCTTTGTACCAAAACTGATAAAATGTCTTAAAGGAATAACAGTGGACAGACCAACTGGTATTGATCTAGGTACAGGAAATGATAAACAACACCCAGCCAAGCCTGCAGAGTGCTCCTGACTAACTAGTGCTAAGGAAACTGTGAGAGCTGTCTCATAATCAAGTCAAACAGCAGCTTGATACAATCATACTCACGGAATCATACCTTTAAGATAGTAAAACACCCAGACGCCATCGTCACTATCCCTGGGCAGGTCCAGTCCTACTGGTACGTCCGATCCTGAAGAGGAGGCAGCACAGTGACGTACAATCAATTGTCATAATTCCATCTTTCATTGAGGACCAATACAAGTTTTAAACATTGACTCTGGACCCCATGAAGTCTCATGGCACCAGATGAAACATATAACTGCTGCAGAGATGAGTGACAGGTCAGATAATGGAGTAGAAGATGAAGAATGTCAGGGGATGATGAAAGAGTTAATCAGGAAAAAGCAATTAAAGTATGAGAGGAAGCATTTACTGATGTAAAATAGCAAGTGCTTCTGCAGGCACTTGGTAAAGGGAAAGAGTCAACAAAGTATTGGTACTCGAGAGAGAAAGGGGAGTTAATAGATAAAAAGGAAATGGTGGACAAGATGAACAAATAGTTGGTCCAACTTCACTAAAGAAGACACAAAAGTAATTCCAGTAATAGCTGTAAACCAGGAGATAGAAGTGAAATAAGAATTTAGCAAAATTGCAATCAATAGAAATTGAATTGAATCCACCAAGCCCACATCTCATGAAAGAATGGAAAAAATATATACCTCTGTAATAGTTCTTTCACTTTTGGATTTTGGCATCAGGACTAATCATCCCCAATGACTAGTTTAGCTATAGAAGGACCAACCACCCAACTCTGACCCAACAATGTTTCTGAATCCCAGTTATTACAACCTGTGGCGAAACTGGGCATTCCTCAAGACCTGACTATGCGTACATCCTCACTTAATTTTATAATTACCACTTTGTTTCACTTGGTCCACAGTCTCAGTGTCAAATATACCCCAATAGCATTCCGGGGATGAGGAACATCAGTTACAAGGATAGATTGAAGAAGCTAGGGCTGTTCTCTTTGAAGGGAATACGCCTAGGCAGAGATCTGATACAGGGTGTCACATTTGAGAGTTCAGGATACAATGGAGACAGAGGAATTGTTCCCACTTGCCAAAGCAACAGGAGTAGGAGGACATGGATTTAAAGTGATTTGCAAAAGAAGCGAGTGTGATCGGAATAAAATAAAAACCTTTTTCACTGTGAATGGTTAGGGTGTGGAGTGCACTGCCTGGAAGAGTGGTGGAGGCAGGTTCAACTGAAATATTCATGAGGACACTAGGCAATTAATTAGATAGAAATAACGTGCGAAGACATGGGGAAGAAACAGAAGACTGTCAGGCGATAATGATAATTGTTTGAAGAGCTGGTGTAGATACGATGGACCGAATGGTCTCCTTCTGCAGTGAAACATTTTTGTGATTCGGTGAATATCTTGTGAAGTGCCCAGGGTGGTTTTATGACATTAGAACGCTGATAGATATAATAACAATGTACAAGCAGCTTTTGTTGGAAACCTGTATTTTGTTAATTCATAAAAGTTATGTAGAATAACTAATTTATTGCTCAATAATTCTTTTACAAGATTGTATCTTTCCAAAAGTCAGAAGGGCACATCTGACAGTGTTTACCAGGTCCCAGTACTGAGTACACACAGTAAAACCTCACTCTACTATATGTAACTCCAGATGAGGCTCTAAAACGTACCGCTACGCTGGATTTATTTTAAATTTATTTTATGTGAAATTAAGTTGTGGAGATGTAGATTTTTTTTTTCAAAAAGAGATCAGTAACAGAACATTTTTTAATGTGCGTCTTAAAAGTCACATTTCTTGTGAAAACTGCTGATTTACTGCAATACCCAATGCCTGAGTTTAACTGTCAGGTTTTAGCTTCTGTTTGGAGATTAGTTGTTTGGATTTTTCAGTTGACCAGCCTGCAAAAAGAAAAGAGTGCCCCATCCCAACTCTCCTGTTTCTGAGACACCTCTTATTGTGGGTCCAATGTGATACCTGGTGAAATAACTGCACAGAGGCTGGTATCCTGTCACTAACTCCCCCTTTGCTTACACATGGAGGATCCTTGACACTGATCCAGCTCCCTCAGAGCCAGCTCTCAGAGTAACAGACTCCCTGACACTTATTTATATCTGTTAGCCAGGGCTCCCATACAGAACCAAATTGTTTTTAAAATATCTTCATTTTATGAGATGAGGACGTTGCTGGCTGGCCAGCATTTATTGTCTGTCTCTAGTTGCCCTTGAGAAGGTGCTAGTGAGGCCTTCTTGAACCACTGCACTCCACCTGCTAGGGGTTGACCCGCAACGTTATTAGGGAGAGAATTCTATAAGGTACACTTGGCTGACCTCGTTACACTCACTACGTCTTGAGCCCTGATCTGGGCAGAATCCAGATTGTCCTCCTGAAAAACTTCCAGAAGATTCTACAATAATGTCATTCCTGAGCATAAAACAGAAATCTTGTGTTCTGGGACACCTGTCTGTAACAGGATATCAGACTGATGACCATCTGAACATTTCCTATCTTATCCTTTCTGTACTGACTTCACGTACAATGACTTATTGGCCAGAGGTATTTTTTTAAAAGTGAAATTCTGCAGTGATAAATACATTTTTCATCTTTTGCCAACTATATGAGAGAGTGTTTGTGCGAGCTTTTGGGTTATTTAGAGGGACAAACATTGATATTTTTATATCGCAAATGAAGGATGCTCACCGGTTTTGCACATCATTGAATACATCTTGTTTATAATAAATCAATAATTTTGTTTATTAAAGTAACCTGGTTAGTGGACCTTTTTAAGTCCAAGACAAAGTATTTGATAGACCATATTAGGAGCCAGGTCAAACAATTGAATTGATATTGTGCCCAGTGGAGTAGTAGGACTGGCGAAAGACTGTGCACACCTCCTGTCTCCAGCGAAGAGCAGTCCTCCTTTTCACAGAGGATGTCGGATTCCCTTTGTAAATGTAACATGATGCTAAACTTGTGCAAAGCAATAAAACTTGATGAGTATGAAATATTTTAAAATTAAGCTGACAGCGATTGCATGTATAAAGTAATGGAAAATAAGCTGAGAATAAATATAGACAGGAATTTGACACAGTGGCCCAGATATTCTGAGCTGTGATAATCACAGTCAGATTACCAATAGGCTACTACTTGTTTTTATATTAGTACTGAGCTCTGCATTTCCAGTCCAGTATCCCAGTCTGGCTCCTTCAGGAGTGACGCTGGAATGAACAGTTCTACTGTAGTGCAGGGAGATGGGGGAAGTCAAGCCAAGACTCCTCTTGCAGTGAGCTGTGGTTTAGTGTGGCAGCTGATCTATGAGTCAGGATGCTGAGTAAGTAGAGTGCAGGTTGAGTAGAGTCCCAAGTGCAAGGTGGGTAGGATGCCAGATGTGTAAAGTGGTAGATGGTGGGGTTCCAGGTGTGTGTACTGTACCGGTTGGGCAGAGGGACTGGTGCATAGGGTGCCAGGTGTGTAGAGTGCCAGATAGTATGGTGCCAGGTGGTTAGAGTGCCAGGTTTATAGTGTGCCAGGTGGCTGGGGTGCCAGGTGAAAATGTGCCAGGAGGGTACAGCACCAGGTTGGTAAAGCACCAGGTGAGCAGAATGCCGATGTATAGAGTGGTAGATAGTGGGGTTCCAGGTGTGTGTGCTGTACCAGCTGGGTAGAGGGACAGGTGTGTGGAGTACCAGGTGTGTAGAGTGCCAGGTAGTATGGTGCCAGGTGAGCAGAATGCCAGCTGTGTAGAGTGTCATGTGAATAGGATTCCAGGTGAGTAGAGTGCCAACTAGGTAAAATGCCAGGTGGGTATGATGCCAGGTAGGTACAGCACCAGGTGAGCAGAATGCTAGATGTATAGAATGCCAGGTGGGTAGGATGACAGGTGGGTAAAGTGCCAAGTGGGGAGGGTGCCATTTGCGTGATGCTATGCTTAAAGTAAGTTGGGACATGTGGGTGAGTTGGGTAAGAAGATAAGTGTCAGGAGGTGTCAAGTTCCAGAGGTTTACACTGGTAGCAGAGAGGTCTGCTGATTGGGTGGGGAACACATTGAGATTAAGACTGTTGTAAATGTGATGTTTTCAGGGTTCGGGGAGATGTAATTGCAGGAACAAAAAGTATGGCGCCAGAAAAGCACAGCCAGTCAGGCAGCATCCGAGGAGCAAGAGAGTCGATGTTTCAAGCATAAGCAATTCATTAGGAAATTGGGGGGTTCCCAAGGGGGCTGAGAGCTAAATAGGAGGGGGGTGGGGCTCTGGGAAGAAGGTAGCTGGGAATGTGATAGGTAGATGAAGATGGGTGGGGGCTGATAGTGATAGGTTGGAGAGGAGGGTGGAACAGATAGGTGGGAAGGAAGATGGACAGGTCGGACAATTCAAGAGGGCAGTGCACTGTTGGATTACGTGAGGGGAGAGGAAATGAGGAAACTGGTGAAATCTGCATTGATCTCATCTGGTTGGAGGGTCCTAAGGCGGAAGATGAATGTTCTTCCTCCAGGTGTCGGATAGCTAGGATTTGACGGTGGAGGAGGCCCAGGACTTGCATGTCTTTGGGGAGTGGAAGGAAGAGTTAAGGGGTTTGGCACAGGACAGTGGGGTTGTTTAGTGCAGGTATCCCTGAGATATTTTCTGAAACATTCCACAAGTTGGCGTCTTGTCTGCCCAATGTAGAGGACACCACATTGAGAGCAACGGACACAGTAGATGTAGATGTATGTATGTGGGATAGGTTGGTGGGAGCTCTATTTAATAGTCACCCAGGAGTTAGACTGATTTTTGCTGAGTATCAATTAACTTACTGCAAGCAGACCCTTCTAGATTTCACCAAAAGTTCCAGAAGGCTTTGGATTCTGGAGGATTGCCCATCGGAATATTTAAATCTCACAGGGGTTCCCACAGAGTCAGCTGCATCTAGGATCCTGAAGTTTCCTGACTCGTAACCCCAGTCTCCACAGCTCCAACAACTCTCTGGCCATATGTGGGTCAGATATCAGAAACCATTTGGCAGAGGGGAGCAGAGAGATGCAAACGTTCAGAGTCCTGGCCCTCTAGGTTGGTGTGAGGCAGAAGCGGTTGGAATGCCAACAGACATGTTTGGTTGGTCCAGATGCATTTTATTACAAATGAACCTCTCTTTGACCCCCCCCCATGTGCTTCCTGTTCCAATGAAAATTCAATGTCAGTGGAGAAAACCGTTTTCTCCAGGGGGCATGAGGACAGCGATAGAAGGGGGATGATTCCTAAGATCTCATCGAGTAACGAAGTAGGCTTGAGGCAGCTCTACAATCTAAATTTGCTCTTATTTCCAACATTTTCCAGTACAGAAGTAAAATAAAATTGCCTCATAAGGTTTGAAAGTGAGCGTCATAAAGAGAAGGTAAAGTCACCCTCAGCCCTGGCTCTCTCATTAGAGTGAAGCAACTGGTGGTGAGTTTAACCTGAAAGTCATCACACCTCAGGCGAGAGCTAAGCTTTCATGTTAACCTCAGCAGGTACAGAAATCATTCAGCACGTCAAACCAGCCTTCCAGCCATAGAGTCATGCAGCATGGAAACAGACCCTGCGTCCAACTTATTCATGCCTACCCAGTTACCAAAACTGAATTAATCCCACTTGCCTATATTTGGCTCATATCCCTGTTAGCCCTTCCTATTCATGTATCTATCCAAATGTCTTTTTAATGTTGTAACTGAATCCACATCTGCCATGTCCTCTGGGAGTTTACTTCACATACAAACCACCCTCGATGTGAAAAAGTTGTCTCTCAGATCCCTTTTAAACCTTTCACCTCTCACTTACGCCCTCTAGTTTTGGACTCCCTCACCCAAGGGCAAAGACCTTGCCTATTCACCTTATCTATATCCCTCATGATGTTATCATCCTCTATAAGGCCACCCCTTCCACCTCCTGCACTCTAGAGAAATAAGTCCCAGCCTATCCAGCCTCTCCTTATAACTCAAACTGTCCTGTCTTGGTAGCATCCTTGTAAATCTTCTTTGCAAGTTTAATAAAATCTTTCCTCTAGCAGGGCAGTCAGAATTGAACTAACCTCCCAATCAAAGGGAGAGGGGATGGGCGAATGGCATTATTGCTGGACTGTTAATCCACAGACACAGATAATGTACATTTGTAATTTACCAACAAGGAGTACAACAGCTGCTTGCTTTTATCTATTGTTATGTATTCATCTTACAATATCTCAAGAACAGCACTTCCGATTGTCCTAATTTCTTTGCCTTTTGCACTATGATTCACTGTATAATGAATGCATGCAATATGGATTGTTACTAATGCAGCTGCCAGTTGTCCATCAAGCAGGTGCGTTATCCAGAATACTGTTGCAATGATCTAAGGGCACACAGAAACACATATGACCTGAGCACCAAATCAGTCATACACTGTGGTCTGAGGTGACCAGCTTCTGACAGAAGTTAATGATGTTGGAAACAGGTTGGAGCACTTTCTGTCAAATGCTAATCACACACAAAAAAACTTTCTTTGGCAATGAAGAAGGCCATGAGGCACATGTTCATCTTTTTAAAGGATATAACATCTCTTGTTAAATGCAACACAGCATTGACATTAAAAAATGCATGTGGGATCACTGGATTCATACACAGCGCTTGGATACATAGAAAAGAGGAGTAGGCAATTCAGCCCTCTGGACCTGCTTTACCATTCAATATGGCCATGGTTAATTATTCAATACTGTACATCTCGATGACTCTATGACTATAGCTTGTTTCCACTTTGTCTCCTTTGATCTCTTTAGATCTGAGAACTATATTGAACTACTTCTTGAAAAGATTCAATGTTTTAGTCCCAACCACTTCCTGTGGCAGAGATTTCCACAGGCTCAACACTGTCAGGGTGGAGCATTATCAAAGGAACTTGGGTGAGCAATTGAAATGTCATAACATTCGAGGCTATGGGCCAAGTGCTGGAAAGTGCGACTAGTGGAGATTTAATCACTTTTGTTGCTGCAGATTCAATGGGCCAAAGAACGTCTCCGTAATGAATAGTTCTAAAGTACCTTCCTCCTCCTCTCTGTCTTAAGTGGGCACCCTCCCTAACTCTGAGATTATGCCATCCTGTCATACACTCTCTGACAAGGAGAAACAACTTTTTTACATCTACCCTGTCAGGTCTTTAAGAATCTTGTACGTTTTAATAAGGTCTGCCCTCATTCTACTAAACTCCAATGCATACACATCCAATCTAATCAACCCTTCCTAATAAGGCAGCCCCTCCGTACCTGATATCAGCCCAGTGAAACTCCTCTGGACTGTCTCCATTGCCAGTGTATCATTCTTCAGAATAGTTTTGAAGAAAACTATTCACAGTATTTCAGTTGTAGTCTGAGCAGTGCTTAGAGTAGTTTTAGCCATACCTCCATACATCAATATTCCATTCCCTTTAAAATAAATGCTAACATTCCATTTGCCTTCCATATTATGCACTGAATGTGCATGACTGTGATTTACTCTGCTCTTTCAATATCTCTGACTGTCTCAAACATGGACTTCGACGACCAACTTGACTGAATGGATGGGATGGTGACAGCGATTGATCTGATTTCATCAAAAAGCTGGACATTGAGGCAACTTAAAATATTAGTGGCTCCCATGGCAACAGGAGCACCTAAATTTCTGACTGAGACAGTGAACCTAGCTGCTGTGCTAAAATCTGTTGATCCAACCTTGCTATTCAGTCAAAAGAGCCCCTTTGCAATTCGCAGCTACCTCACCCTACTATTTCCCTGCTTATTACAGACCCCCTTCCACATAAGCTTATTAGCTTCTCTAAAAATGGCTTGAATTTAATTATTCATTAAGGCTTCCTACAAATGTGGCTCAGTTTGAATCCTGTGTTTGTGCCATAATCAGGGAAAGAAGAGATTTTCTTTAATTTGTGTCTGTAATCTGTAACAGCTTCACTTGGCAATGCTTCCATATAGGGAGTACAGCTCTCAGTGCAATTTCCTTCTCAATAGTACAATAGTATGAGTCCAGAACTTCATTACCTTCATGATAGTATGTCGTGAAGGAGGATCGCAGGTAGCACTGGTTAGAGACCAATATGAAAAATTTCTGACTCCCTCAAGACGAGGAAAAAAAAAACCTTTTCCTTTCTTCCTGCTTTATTCACTCGCAACCAAACATAGAACCTTTGTGATTTTGTGAATCCTTTCTTAGGTTTGAATTCCTCCCATTGTCATCAACGATGTCTTCCGCGCCGTTGTTTCAATCACATTTTGGCTCATCGTGCACTTGAACATGACACACGTTCTCTAAAATTGCTCAAACTTCCTTGAAATCATCTTTGCAGCCCCAGAAATTGTGTCTCAATGTTTAGGATTCTGACCCAGCGACACCAAAGGAATGGCAATTCATTTCCAAGTCAGGATGGTGGTTTGCTTGGAGTGGAGCGTGCTCTCTAAGGGTTAGTGGTGCTCCTATCTTATATTTGTAGATAGTAGTGGTCATGGATTTGTAAGGTGCTCTCTAAGGAAGCTTGGTGAATTTGTGGCAGTGCATCTTATTGATAGTGTACACTGCTGCGACAATGTGTCAGTGATGAAAATAGTGAGTGTTTGTGGATGTGGTGCCAATCAAGCAGGTTGCTTTGTCCTGGATGGTGTCAAACTTCTTGAGAGTTGTTGGAGCTGCACCCATCCAGAGAAGTGGTAATTGTTTCATCACACTCTTGACTTGTGCCCTATAGATGTTGGACCAGCTTTGGGGAGTCAGGAGGTGAGTTACCCACTGCAGGATTTCTAGAATCTGACCTGCTCTTGTAGCCTCTGTGTTTATTTGGTGAGTCCAGTTGAGCTTCAGATCAAAGGTAACACCCAGGATGTTGGTAGTCAGAGATCCAGGGATGGTAACACCATTGAATGTCAAGGGACAGTGGTTAGATTGTCGTTCATTGGTGAACATCCCACTTTTGACCTTATGATGGAGGGAAGGTCAGTCATGGAGCAGCTGAAGATGGTTGGGCCGAGGATACTACCTGGAGGAACTCCTGCAGCGATGTCTTGGAACTCAGATGACCGACATCTACAGCAACCATCTTCCTCTGTGCTGGATATACTCTAACCAATTTAGTGTTTGCCCCCTGATGCCCATTGATTCCAGTTTTGCTAGCGCTCCTTCATGCCACAAATGGTTAAATGTACCCTTAATGTCAAGGGCTGTCACTCTCACCTCACCTCTGAATTATCCATATTTGAACTAAAGCTGTAATGAGGTCAGGAGCTGAGTGCCCCTGGCGGAACTCAAACTGGGCATCGCTAAGCAGGTGCTGCTTGATAGCACTGCTGGTGACACCTTCCACCACTTTACTGATGATCGAGGGGGTACTGATGATGGGGCGGTAATTGGCTGGGTTGGATTTGTCCAATTTTTTTCTGTACAGGACATACCTGGGCAATTTTCCACATTGTCAGGTAGAAGGCAGTGTTGTAAATGCACTGGAAGAGCTTATTTAGGGGTGCATCAAGTGTGGGAGCACAAGTCTTCAATATTATTGTTGGAATGTTGCCAGGGCCAACAGCCATTGAAATACCCAGTGCCTCCTGCTGTCTGTGCTATCACGTGGAGCGAATTAAGTTGGCTGCAGTCTGGCATTTGTGATGCTCATAGCCTTCAGAGGAAGCCGAGGAGGCTCACTCAGAGCTTCTGGCTGAAGATTGCTTCAGTGTTTTCTCTTTCACTGATGGTGCTGGGCTCTACCATCATTGAGGATGGGAATTAATGGAAGCCCTTCCTCGAGAGAGTTGCAGGTTGTGAATTTCTCAAACGAAGTGTAATAATGAAGTATATCAAATGCTTGGCACTATCTTTCTGTTACATAATGGACTGAGTAAGACTAACACATGCTCAGCAGCAGGACGCCATAAACAGGCAACTTTTTTTGCACTTCCCCAGCAGAGAGGGAAGTATAATAAAATGCTCAGACCTTGGAACATATGACAAGGAGTAAAATCCTCCAACATTTCTTTGCCCCACTAAGCTGGTCTTTTGAATGTTTCAGATTTTAACCAATGCCTTTTTGCAGCCATTGATGGGTAGGCACCGAACAGTCTGAAGTGAATATTGCCTCCTCTGCTTTAATCGGTGTCTTGCGTTTAATCAGAAAAATAAAGCAACATAATCAGCCCATGAACAAACCATTACTCTCCACTGATGCCTATAGTATGGCTGTGGGCAATAGCATGATACAAGACCATTAGAAATTGATTAGAAATAAGTCATTCAGCCCATTAAGTCTGCTCAATGCAATCATAGCCAATCTGATAATCTTCAATTCTCCTTTCCTACCTTTTCCCCATAAGCTTTGATTCTCTTACTATTTAAAAATGTCTATCTGTATGTTGAGTCCACTTAACAACACAGCCTTGTTTGTCTTCCACAGTGAAGAAGTCCATAGATTCACTTTCCTCTCTGAGAAAAAAATCATCCTCATCTCTGTTCTAAATATGCAACCCTCATTTCTAAGGTGATGCCCTCTGGTCCTAGACTCTCCCACAAGGGGAAACAATTTCCCATACCTACCCCGTCAAGCATCCTAAAACACTTATACGTTTCAATCAGGTCTCCTGTTATGCTTCTAAACTTCAATGAATATCAGTCCAACTTCTCATAATCTCTTCTCATAAGGCAGTCCTGGCATATCTGGTATCAATCTAGTGAACCTTCTCCGGACTGTCTTCAATGTCAAAATATCTATTTTGTTTGAACAAAGGGACCAAAACAGTTCAACATTTTTCAGCAGCGCATTGCTGGAAAAGCACAGCAGGTCAGGCAGCATCCAAGGAGCAGAAGAGTCGACGTTTTGGGCTGGAGCCCTTCACCAGGAATGAGGGGGCTGGGAGAATACCCTCTTATCTCTCAGCATCCCCACCTTGGGCCACCCTGTCATTCCTGATGAAGGGCTCTGGCCCGAAACGTTGATTTTCCTGCTCTTTGGATGCTGCCTGACCTGCTGTGCTTTTCCAGCACCACACTCTCAACTCTGATCTCCAGCATCTGCAGACCTCACTTTCTCTCATTTTTCAGGGGTGGTCTGGCTAATGCCTTGTGTAGCTATAGCAATGAAGGAAAAGCAAACACAAAGTAGAAAACGGGGTGTCTGGCATATGATGCGGCTTACTAGAACAAAACAGCATCAAAGGAGGCTGTTTGGCCAATCACATTCCATGTAATGCCAAGGAGGCACTATACTATTATAGGAGCTGTGGTTCGCAAACAACATCAAACTTTGGTGCTATTGTCCTTCTCATTTAAAAAAATAATAATTTTGCATTGAAAAAGCTACTATCAAATGAATTAAAGCTAATTAGTGCTGTGAGATGGTGAATTTTAATGGATTTATCAGCCTGACTTCAATGACAAAGAATACATATATTAGCACAATGTCATATAATGTTGACTCTGCAGATTATCACTTTGTGACTCGTAACACTTAATGTATTAAGAGGATTCATACTTGAATAGAATGAATAATTACATTGTAAGTAATAAAGGCATAGGATTGTGAAGTTCTCAAACTAACTTTAACACAAGGGTATTAATAACACATTGGTAGCTGATGAATAGACGAACAACATCACGCAGGAACCATCAATGAGAAACAAGATTGACAAATAAATTCAATTCAAATGTCTCTTCATTTTATGAACGCCCTGCTGAAGATGAATCATCCTAATCCTGTTGAAGTACAGGCCAACTGTGTATTTTACCCAGCTGCCTATCTTATCTTAAACCACAAAATCAAAGGTTTACACATCTCGTTGTCTGGATGGTATCCACAGAGTCCTCAGCCTTGTTGTTCACCCTTTTTACATAATCCACAGAAAATCCAGCAACTCCATCTTCATCTCTGCTTTAACTCAAGGAAGAGACTGAATTATAGAATTGCTATGGTGCAGAATGGGGCCGTTCATCCCATGGTGCATATACTGGTTCTATTACCCAACGCCAATTTTCCTCATGCCAATTTACGTCTGCCCCCATATCCCTGAATGCCATTTCTACCCAAGTAATTGTACAATACCCTCTTGAATGCCTGAAGGATCGCATATTTCCTGAACAATTACTCTGCAATCTGACCCCTTCTTAGATCTGTTCACACCAAGTTCATTGATCATTATCCAGCCAACATTTACTGAACAGTGAGGAACAAGCAATGGCCCTCTGTCCATGCAGCTCTGTGAACAGTCAAAGATTGATCTGACCACTCGTGGCGAAAGTCCTCTTCAACTGTTTCAAAAACCCTTTTCAACTGTTACAAGATCCCCAAACAGGCCTCACATGGTTAATAAGGATTAACAAGTGCATCATCACAATTTTTCAAGTTTTCTCACTCTTCTGTTCCCAATGAAATCCCAGAAGAGATTACAAGACTCTGTCAGTAATTTTAATAAGTCAGTGTGTATGTGTGTGTGTGTGCGAGCGGTGGGGGGGGGGGAGCGCAGTTGTGTTATCATTGGACTTGCAGTCCAGAAAATCAAACTAAAGCTATAGGTGCACGGGTTCACATTTCATCATAGCAGATGGTGTCTTGAAGTAAAAATACCATGATGACCATGACACCATTGTTGATTGTTGTAAAACCTCAGTTCATTCAGTAATGCCCTTTATGGAAAGAATATCTGCCATGTGCACCTGCTCTGGGCCTGCCTAAGTTCACAATTAGACCATTCAGCCCATCGAGTCTGCTCCACCATTCAATGTGACCCTGACTGATATGATAATCCTCACCTTCACTTTTCTGCCTTTCCCTCAATTCACTTACTGATTAAAAATCTATCTCAGCCAATCTTCCCTAATGTAGAGAGCCATATGGATATTCTCATATCAGACCAGTGAGAATTAATCAGTTAAAACCTAATTTCAGTCCATGTTACAGACTGTACTGAAAGAATTGATGCTAATAATGTTCAGCAATTCTGTGAGTGTGTTAAAGAATTTCAGGTGAAAATGTATTCGTCACCTATGTATGCAAGATCCAAATGATCACAAATCCAGTTTTACAGTAATGTCATTAAATAGGAATAACTTAAGGAAATGTTTAAACATTCACAAGGGATGGGTTGCAAGTGTGTTTGAATATGGGTGTAGGTCAAAGTGTTTTGCTCTAGGGTTTTAAGTTATATACTTGCAACCTCTTGGCAGTGGTGGTGTGTCAGCTTCAATATGTTAATCATTCATTACAACAATAAGAAAAAGACATTCTTAGTTTTTTTGTCATTATGTTCAAAACTATGTGATTAGTTGCCTATGCAATGTCCCTCCTTTTCACTAACCCTATAATCTTATAGTACTCCCATTCCACTTTAGTCCTGAGCTTGCAAATTTTTCTCTTTTCCCAGCCATATGCTCTCCTTGAGATTATCTTGTCCATGAGACTCACCTCCTGTTCCCGCAATCCATTTCCCACTAATCCATGGATCGCCCAATTTTACTTCCTGGGTTCCCATGTTATTTGGGATTATTGATGTCACTTTCTCTTCAGGTGTCGCCCTTCTCTCATGGAATTATGGGATAAAGGAATGATTCCAGTACAGAAGGAGGCCATTCACTCTACCATGACTCTAATGCATTTCCGCAAGAGTTATTCAGCTGACCCAATTCTCTTGCATTTACCCTGCTGCCTTGCAAATCTTTCACTTCAGATAATGATCTAATTCCCTTTTAAAAACCACAACTGAATCTAACTCCACTGTACCTCTGAGACAGTGTATTCCAGATTGAATCCAATCACTCTGTAAATGAGTGTCTCCTCATTACTTGATCACTTTTTTCGCCAAGTTAAAAATCACACAACACCAGGTTATAGTCCAACAGGTTTGTGTGGAAGCACTAGCTTTCAGAGTGCTGCTCCTTCAGCAGGTGATCATCACAACCACCTGATGAAGGAGCAGCATTCCGAAAGCTAGTACTTCCAAATAAACTTGTTGGACTATAACCAAAAGAGAAAATCTCAGCAGGTCTGGCAGCATCTGTAAGGAGAGAAAAGAGCTGATGTTTTGAGTCTAAATGGCCTTTGTTGGACTCTAACCTGGTGTTGTGTGATTTTTAACTTTGTACACCCCAGTCCAACACCCACACCTCCAAATCATGACTTCTATTACCAGTCACCGTAAATCAGTACCCTCTGGTTGTCAACCCTTTCACCAATGGGAACAGTTTCTCCCTATCTACTCTGCCCATAACTAGTCTGCAGCCAGCATCTAACGACTCAAAAGAGTCAAGGGTTACCTCTAGCACCCTTGCAAACTACAGAGGAGGTGCCCTGTTCTTTCCTGTGGTGACACGGGATCTTTGTAATTCACTGCAAGTAACAAAAGGTGTGATTCGGGTCTAAATTCAAAACAGGAGTGAGATTCGAATGCAGGAATTTCTTAAGACAGACATAAAGATGCTATCAACTGAGCCACATGTAAACAGATGCCCCTATTACAACAGGTAGCAGGATGACAGATGGTTGCTTCGGAGATATATATCGAACAAAAGGAAGCCCCCCAGAAAATTGCAGGATCACACAATAGTTGAAGTCACAACTTCTTACTGTGAAAGACAGCTTGATGCAAAAGTGTATTTAAGAAATTCCTGGGGAATTTATTGAACCAACAATGGAAGATGTGCTTTTTAAAACTGAATCCCTAATGTTGTTAAAGTGAGTGAAGACCCTCTAGTCAAACTGCTCTGAGAACATCACAAATTAACTGGCATCAGGATTCTAGCAAGTATGTCCCCAGAACAGTGTAGAACTTGGCATATTGGCCCCTTGTGAGGCTAGCGGGTGGACATCAATGTTCAGCCTGTGATGGATTTGGTGGCTGGGAGAACATTTAATCAGGGTGAATTGTGATAGAAGCTTTGCTTAGATATTACTGAGCACAGCAGAGCTAGTGTTCAACTCCTGACTGAAAACTTTTTAATGTATTTTTGTCCTTCAGGACTTTCTTTGAGCGCAGTTTCAAAGCATTACATTTAAGATATAGTCAATCCATTGCAAGAACACAGCACATTAGTTTGGAAAAATATCAGCCAATCAACTGAATTTAGTATGTGTAGAAGGTGGAGATATTCCTGAACCAGAATTCCAGACTAATGCCCTGAATTATAGGTTCAAATCCCACCAAAGCAGATGGTGAAATTTGAAGGCAATACAAAAAGCTAGACTAATGGTGGCCTTTGTTGTCAATCTCCACTTGGTTTATTAATGTCCTTTGTCAAAGAAATCTCCCATCTTTTCTTGGAGTGGTCTCTATTTCATTCCAGATCTATGGGCAATTAGGATTGGGCATAGAATGGTGGCCTAGCCAGAAACACATGTATCCCATGAATGGATAAAACAAAACTTAAAGGTGCAGGTTTAATCAATAAAATAAAATACTGAGGGTGCTGAAAATGCTGACACAACCACAGAGGATGCTGGAGAAACTCAGCAGGTCTGTGCAGACAGAAAAAGAGTTAATACTCAGAAAAAAAACTATGTTGGACCTGATTTGTTGATTCATTTTGGACATAACACATTTGAACATAATTGGTTTATATGTTTACATGCAAAAAATTATAATTTGAAATAACTGCACAGAGGCCCATATCCCGTTACCAAAGTCAGCCTTTGTTTCCATGTACACGATCCACTAGCTGTGACCAGCCAGCTCAGAGTCAGTCCCCGAAGTTATAAGACTCTCTGAATCTCCCCGTTATATCTGTCAGCCAGGGCTCCCTGATTGGCCCCAGGTTAAAAACCCTAATCAGGGAACTCAGATTCAATAGGATCCACCCAGTTCCAATCACTACAACATCACTTCTTTTTCTGCACTGAGTGGTGCATGTGGCGGTTAAAGCTGTTTTGAGAGAGAGAGGTCACATAATTGAAGCGTGTCACTGCCTGGCAAGCATGGCTGGTCAGGAGATTCACCTGCACTTACGGTAAACTGCAGGGATTTAGAAGTTAATTTGTAACCTGCTTGGCCAATTTTAAAACACACTTTTAATGGGCACCCAGTCCTGGAGTGGGAGACAAACTAGGAGTGCCTGGCTCAGCAGCAGGGATGTTTCCCATTGTGCTACAAGGCTTCCCCGCTGCTGATCATCACCGGAGCATTATTCTCACAGATTTGTTTCCCTTCAAATCGCTTGTGGGATCCTGCACAATGAATGGCCCTTGAATTATTGATTGGCAAATCAGTCTGTAAGTCATTATTCTGTAGACATCTGTCATAGATGGCAAAATGTCGCATTAAATGTCGGACGTGTTGCATCATTATACACAAAGGCTAGCAGGAGAATGAAATGGGTGCAAATTGCATAAGAGAGGAAGCACTCCTTCAAAGCTCAGCTTATTGTTCTAGTGGCAGTGTAGACTAATTTGTTTACCTTTTCTAGTGGGATGGTACACATGCTGTAAAAGTGTTGGTCACTAATGCCTATTTTTGCACATTACATTGTGAGTTGGTTTCCTGGATTATGTTTAAAAATTCTTTATGTTTTACTTTCATTCCTTTCCTTCAAGACCCGCGTAGCAGATTGGCGCAGCGGGAGCGTGCTGGGCCCATAACCTAGAGGTTGATCGATCGAAACCATCCTCTGCTATCCTCTCCACGCCATCTTGAGCAGCTTTCCCCTACACTGGTGCTATGTTCTGTACCTTTCCTCCCCATCGCTTCCCCCCCCAAAAAGTCTTTGGTGGATGCGAACTAAATATCGTCACAATGATATACTGGCCCAGTGTGGAAAGTGGAGGTACATGTGTCAAGTTCTGAGTGGTGTTCTCCTGTTCTCTGTCCTCTTTGTTGAGGAGGGCAATGCTTGTCCCTGGCCACCCGGGTGTTTGAGGCCAAATTTAGAAACAGAATGGTGCAATTATCCACCAGTGGAGAAAACCCGGGTCCTGGGAGACAGAATGAGAAGCAGGTGTTCTGGATTTTTAGCTTTGGCAAATAGAATTAAGGAGAATCCAAAGAGTTTTTGCAAATACATTAAGGACAAAAGGGTAACTAGGGAGAGAATAGGACCCCTCAAAGATCAGCAAGGCAGCCTTTGTGTGGAGCCGCAGAACCTGGGGGAGATACTAAATGAGTATTTTGCATCAGTATTTACTGTGCAAGAGGATATGGAAGATATAGATGGTAGGAAAATAGATGGTAGGGAAATAGATGGTGACATCTTGCAAAATGTCCATATTACAGAGGAGGAAGTGCTGGATGTCTTGAAACGGGTAAAAGAACGATAGACTAGTGACGCTGACTTTGGTGGTGGGCTAGTTGTTGGAGGGAATCCTGAGGAACAGGATGTACGTGTATTTGGAAAGGCAAGGACTGATTAGGAATAGTCGACATGGCTTTGTGCATGGGAAATCATGTCTCACAAACTTGATTGAGTTTTTTGAGGAAGTAACAAGGAGGATTGAAGAGGGCAGAGGGGTAGATGTGATCCATATGGACTTCAGTAAGGTGTTCGACAAGGTTCCCCATGGGACACTGATTAGCAAGGTTAGATCTCACAGAATACAGGGACAACTAGCCATTTGGATACAGAACTGGCTCAAAGGTAGAAGACAGAGGGTGGTGCTGGAGGGGTGTTTTTCAGACTGGAGGCCTGTGACCAGTAGAGTGCCACAAGGATCAGTGCTGGGTCCTATACTTTTTGTCATTTACATAAATGATTTGGATGTGAGCATAAGGGGTACAGTTAGTAAGTTTGCAGATGACACCAAAATTGGAGGTGTAGTGGACAGCGAAGAAGGTTACCTCAGATTACAACAGGATCTTGACCAGATGGGCCAATGAGCTGAGGAGTGGCAGATGGAGTTTAATTCAGATAAATGCAAGGTGCTGCATTTTGGGAAAGCAAATCTTATTTTGTACAGAAGTTGGGAGGTCAAGTTGCAGCTGTACAGGACATTGGTTAGGCCACTGTTGGAATATTGCGTGCAATTCTGGTCTCCTTCCTATCGAAAAGATGTTGTGAAACTTGAAAGGGTTCAGAAAAGATTTACAAGTATGTTGCCAAGGTTGGAGGATCTGAGCTACAGGGAGAGGCTGAACAGGCTGGGGCTGTTTTCCCTGGAGCATTGGAGGCTGAGGGGTGACCTCATAGAGGTTTACAAAATTATGAGGGGCATGGATAGGATAAATCAGCAAAGTCTTTTCCCTGGGGTCGGGGAGTCCAGAACTAGAGGGCATAGGTCTAGGGTGAGAGGGGAAAGGTATAAAAGAGACTTATGGGGCAATGTTTTCACACAGAGGATGGTACGTGTATGGAATGAGCTGCCAAAGGAAGTGGTTGAGGCTGGTACAATTGCAACATTTAAGAGGCATTTGGATGGGTATATGAATAGGAAGGGTTTGGAGGGATATGGGCCGGGTGCTGGCAGGTGGGACTAGATTGGGTTGGGATATCTGATCAGCATGGACGGGTTGGACCGAAGGGTCTGTTTCCATGCTGTACATGTCTATGACTCTGTGGCTCTGTGGCTCATTCTCTTGCGCTTTGGAGACTTTTTATTCCAATTGTCAATCGTTTTCAGTTTAAGTGAGAGATACAGTAAGAGGCAGCTCTGTACATGACCAATCTTCTATTGCGCACGGACCAATCCAAACTACATTCAGTAAGTGTATTGGTCTGGTATCGATTTCTCCTCCAGATGCTGACATGGCCAAGTTAGACTTTTGCAACAGTCAGGCACCCCGTTTTTTGACTAATATACCACGAAGATCTGTGGATGCCGGAAATCTTAATCAGAAACCTGAGAAAAATTAAGCTGGTCTGTTGAGAGAAATCAGGATGTGGAGGTGCCGATGTTGGACTGGGATGGAGAAAGTCAGAGATCACATGACACCAGATTATAGTCCCAACAGGTTTATTTGAAATCACAGGCTGCTCCTTTGTCAGGTGAAGTGAAAACCGTCTTAGGTTTCTAACCCCCTCAGCCTTGCTCCAAAGAAGGGCCACAAGTCTTGAAACATTAACCCTGCTTTCTCCCTGCAGACGCTGCCAGACCTGCTGAGTTTATCCAGCAATTTCTGCTTTTGTTTCACCTACCTTTGAAGATTCTTTGGAAAATGTGGAGCTTATCCAGGAGAGAAAAAAGGTATAATCAGCAAGCAGCAGCAAGAGATGGCTAATCTCAGATTCAGGGAGAGAGGTTTAAAAGACACACAGAGAAACTATCAAGCATCCTCTGCTATTGCCATCTGAGGGAATATGAGAAAATTATTTTTTGTCAGAGTACAAAATTCCCGGAGAACTCAAATCAGTTGGGAGGCCGTTATTTATTTCCTGTGCCTCCACTGCATTACATTGTCATGACCACAAATCACAAAACATATGATTTCTGCATGAGATATGGTCCAAGGCAACTTCTAACCTCTCAGGTATAAAATCCCACAGCTCTGATCTCATAAAAGAGCAGAGGGAGTTGGCCTGGGGTCTCATTTGACAATATTAGAGTAGACAGATAAGATTTATGGGCACAGTTTCGTAGATGGAGGATTTGAGTTTTACGTGGATAGATTAGAGAAGCTGAGGTTGCTTCCCTTTGAGAGGAGAAAGTGAGGACTGCAGATGCTGGAGATCAGAGCTTAAAAATGTGCTGCTGGAAAAGCACAGCAGGTCAGGCAGCCTCCAAGGAGCAGGACAATCGACATTTCGGGCATGAGCCCTTCTTCAGGAATGAGGAAGGTGTGCCACGCAGGCTAAGATAAAAGGTAGGGAGGAGGGGCTTGGGGGAGGGGCGGTGGGAATTCGATAAGTGGAAGGGAGGTTAGGTGAGGGTGATAGGCGGGAAAGGGGGTGGGGGCGGAGAGGTCGGGAAGAAGATACAGGTCAAGAGGGCGGTGCTGAATCCGGGGGGTGGGACTGAGATAAGGTGGGGGTTGGGGAAATGAAGAAGCTGGAGAAAACTACACTCATCTCGTGTGGTTGGAGGATTCC